>NW_026972540.1:0-91456 GCF_036711695.1 Zophobas morio
CTTCAAAAGTGACGTTTCTGAAGAATTTTAACAGTTTTCTTGTATCTACGAACGCCAGAATGCATAAAATTGATCTAAACGTCTCCTTTTCCTATTCTGAGTCGATTCTGCATGCTTTAAGTGTGTTTGGTGGCTCAGAACCATCAAAAAACGTTGAAATATAGTTCAAATTCAATAAAAATCGACAAAAATACAGTTTCTAGCTAAAATTTGATGGTTTCGTTGCACTTTCCGAGCCCGTAGGGTATCTGATTGGCTTAAAAGTACAAGAAAACACTTCAAAAGTGACGTTTCTGAAGAATTTTAACAGTTTTCTTGTATCTACGAACGCCAGAATGCATAAAATCGACCTAAACGTCTCCTTTTCCTATTCTGAGTCGATTCTGCATGCTTTAAGTGTGTTTGGTGGCTCAGAACCATCAAAAAACGTTGAAATATAGTTCAAATTCAATAAAAATCGACAAAAATACAGTTTCTAGCTAAAATTTGATGGTTTCGTTGCACTTTCCGAGCCCGTAGGGTATCTGATTGGTTTAAAAGTACAAGAAAACACTTCAAAAGTGACGTTTCTGAAGAATTTTAACAGTTTTCTTGTATCTACGAAAGCCAGAATGCATAAAATTGACCTAAACGTCTCCTTTTCCTATTCTGAGTCGATTCTGCATGCTTTAAGTGTGTTTGGTGGCTCAGAACCATCAAAAAACGTTGAAATATAGTTCAAATTCAATAAAAATCGACAAAAATACAGTTTCTAGCTAAAATTTGATGGTTTCGTTGCACTTTCCGAGCCCGTAGGGTATCTGATTGGGTTTAAAGTACAAGAAAACACTCCAAAAGTGACGTTTCTGAAGAATTTTAACAGTTTTCTTGTATCTACGAAAGCCAGAATGCATAAAATTGACCTAAACGTCTCCTTTTCCTATTCTGAGTCGATTCTGCATGCTTTAAGTGTGTTTGGTGGCTCAGAACCATCAAAAAACGTTGAGATATAGTTCAAATTCAATAAAAATCGACAAAAATACAGTTTCTAGCTAAAATTTGATGGTTTCGTTGCACTTTCCGAGCCCGTAGGGTATCTGATTGGCTTAAAAGTACAAGAAAACACTTCAAAAGTGACGTTTCTGAAGAATTTTAACAGTTTTCTTGTATCTACGAACGCCAGAATGAATAAAATTGACCTAAACGTCTCCTTTTCCTATTCTGAGTCGATTCTGCATGTTTTAAGTGTGTTTGGTGGCTCAGAACCATCAAAAAACGTTGAAATATAGTTCAAATTCAATAAAAATCGACAAAAATACAGTTTCTAGCTAAAATTTGATGGTTTCGTTGCACTTTCCGAGCCCGTAGGGTATCTGATTGCCTTAAAAGTACAAGAAAACACTTCAAAAGTGACGTTTCTGAAGAATTTTAACAGTTTTCTTGTATCTACGAACGCCAGAATGCATAAAATTGACCTAAACGTCTCCTTTTCCTATTCTGAGTCGATTCTGCGTGCTTTAAGTATGTTTGGTGGCTCAGAACCATAAAAAAACGTTGAAATATAGTTCAAATTCAATAAAAATCGACAAAAATACAGTTTCTAGCTAAAATTTGATGGTTTCGTTGCACTTTCCGAGCCCGTTGGGTATCTGATTGGCTTAAAAGTACAAGAAAACACTTCAAAAGTGACGTTTCTGAAGAATTTTAACAGTTTTCTTGTATCTACGAACGCCAGAATGCATAAAATTGACCTAAACGTCTCCTTTTCCTATTCTGAGTCGATTCTGCATGCTTTAAGTGTGTTTGGTGGCTCAGAACCATCAAAAAACGTTGAAAAATAGTTCAAATTCAATAAAAATCGACAAAAATACAGTTTCTAGCTAAAATTTGATGGTTTCGTTGCACTTTCCGAGCCCGTAGGGTATCTGATTGGCTTAAAAGTACAAGAAAACACTTCAAAAGTGACGTTTCTGAAGAATTTTAACAGTTTTCTTGTATCTACGAACGCCAGAATGCATAAAATTGACCTAAACGTCTCCTTTTCCTATTCTGAGTCGATTCTGCATGCTTTAAGTGTGTTTGGTGGCTCAGAACCATCAAAAAACGTTGAAATATAGTTCAAATTCAATAAAAATCGACAAAAATACAGTCTCTAGCTAAAATTTGATGGTTTCGTTGCACTTTCCGAGCCCGTAGGGTATCTGATTGGCTTAAAAGTACAAGAAAACACTTCAAAAGTGACGTTTCTGAAGAATTTTAACAGTTTTCTTGTATCTACGAACGCCAGAATGCATAAAATTGACCTAAACGTCTCCTTTTCCTATTCTGAGTCGATTCTGCATGCTTTAAGTGTGTTTGGTGGCTCAGAACCATCAAAAAACGTTGAAATATAGTTCAAATTCAATAAAAATCGACAAAAATACAGTTTCTAGCTAAAATTTGATGGTTTCGTTGCACATTCCGAGCCCGTAGGGTATCTGATTGGCTTAAAAGTACAAGAAAACACTTCAAAAGTGACGTTTCTGAAGAATTTTAACAGTTTTCTTGTATCTACGAACGCCAGAATGCATAAAATTGACCTAAACGTCTCCTTTTCCTATTCTGAGTCGATTCTGCATGCTTTAAGTGTGTTTGGTGGCTCAGAACCATCAAAAAACGTTGAAATATAGTTCAAATTCAATAAAAATCGACAAAAATACAGTTTCTAGCTAAAATTTGATGGTTTCGTTGCACTTTCCGAGCCCGTTGGGTATCTGATTGGCTTAAAAGTGCAAGAAAACACTTCAAAAGTGACATTTCTGAAGAATTTTAACAGTTTTCTTGTATCTACGAACGCCAGAATGCATTAAATTGACCTAAACGTCTCCTTTTCCTATTCTGAGTCGATTCTGCATGCTTTAAGTGTGTTTGGTGGCTCAGAACCATCAAAAAACGTTGAAAAATAGTTCAAATTCAATAAAAATCGACAAAAATACAGTTTCTAGCTAAAATTTGATGGTTTCGTTGCACTTTCCGAGCCCGTAGGGTATCTGATTGGCTTAAAAGTACAAGAAAACACTTCAAAAGTGACGTTTCTGAAGAATTTTAACAGTTTTCTTGTATCAACGAACGCCAGAATGCATAAAATTGACCTAAACGTCTCCTTTTCCTATTCTGAGTCGATTCTGCGTGCTTTAAGTATGTTTGGTGGCTCAGAACCATAAAAAAACGTTGAAATATAGTTCAAATTCAATAAAAATCGACAAAAATACAGTTTCTAGCTAAAATTTGATGGTTTCGTTGCACTTTCCGAGCCCGTTGGGTATCTGATTGGCTTAAAAGTACAAGAAAACACTTCAAAAGTGACGTTTCTGAAGAATTTTAACAGTTTTCTTGTATCTACGAACGCCAGAATGCATAAAATTGACCTAAACGTCTCCTTTTCCTATTCTGAGTCGATTCTGCATGCTTTAAGTGTGTTTGGTGGCTCAGAACCATCAAAAAACGTTGAAAAATAGTTCAAATTCAATAAAAATCGACAAAAATACAGTTTCTAGCTAAAATTTGATGGTTTCGTTGCACTTTCCGAGCCCGTTGGGTATCTGATTGGCTTAAAAGTACAAGAAAACACTTCAAAAGTGACGTTTCTGAAGAATTTTAACAGTTTTCTTGTATCTACGAACGCCAGAATGCATAAAATTGACCTAAACGTCTCCTTTTCCTATTCTGAGTCGATTCTGCATGCTTTAAGTGTGTTTGGTGGCTCAGAACCATCAAAAAACGTTGAAATATAGTTCAAATTCAATAAAAATCGACAAAAATACAGTTTCTAGCTAAAATTTGATGGTTTCGTTGCACTTTCCGAGCCCGTAGGGTATCTGATTGGCTTAAAAGTACAAGAAAACACTTCAAAAGTGACGTTTCTGAAGAATTTTAACAGTTTTCTTGTATCTACGAACGCCAGAATGCATAAAATTGACCTAAACGTCTCCTTTTCCTATTCTGAGTCGATTCTGCATGCTTTAAGTGTGTTTGGTGGCTCAGAACCATCAAAAAACGTTGAAATATAGTTCAAATTCAATAAAAATCGACAAAAATACAGTTTCTAGCTAAAATTTGATGGTTTCGTTGCACTTTCCGAGCCCGTAGGGTATCTGATTGGCTTAAAAGTACAAGAAAACACTTCAAAAGTGACGTTTCTGAAGAATTTTAACAGTTTTCTTGTATCTACGAACGCCAGAATGCATAAAATTGACCTAAACGTCTCCTTTTCCTATTCTGAGTCGATTCTGCATGCTTTAAGTGTGTTTGGTGGCTCAGAACCATCAAAAAACGTTGAAATATAGTTCAAATTCAATAAAAATCGACAAAAATACAATTTCTAGCTAAAATTTGATGGTTTCGTTGCACTTTCCGAGCCCGTAGGGTATCTGATTGGCTTAAAAGTACAAGAAAACACTTCAAAAGTGACGTTTCTAAAGAATTTTAACAGTTTTCTTGTATCTACGAACGCCAGAATGCATAAAATTGACCTAAACGTCTCCTTTTCCTATTCTGAGTCGATTCTGCATGCTTTAAGTATGTTTAGTGGCTCAGAACCATCAAAAAACGTTGAAATATAGTTCAAATTCAATAAAAATCGACAAAAATACAGTTTCTAGCTAAAATTTGATGGTTTCGTTGCACTTTCCGAGCCCGTTGGGTATCTGATTGGCTTAAAAGTACAAGAAAACACTTCAAAAGTGACGTTTCTGAAGAATTTTAACAGTTTTCTTGTATCTACGAACGCCAGAATGCATAAAATTGACCTAAACGTCTCCTTTTCCTATTCTGAGTCGATTCTGCATGCTTTAAGTGTGTTTGGTGGCTCAGAACAATCAAAAAACGTTGAAAAATAGTTCAAATTCAATAAAAATCGACAAAAATACAGTTTCTAGCTAAAATTTGATGGTTTCGTTGCACTTTCCGAGCCCGTAGGGTATCTGATTGGCTTAAAAGTACAAGAAAACACTTCAAAAGTGACGTTTCTGAAGAATTTTAACAGTTTTCTTGTATCTACGAACGCCAGAATGCATAAAATTGACCTAAACGTCTCCTTTTCCTATTCTGAGTCGATTCTGCATGCTTTAAGTGTGTTTGTTGGCTCAGAACCATCAAAAAACGTTGAAATATAGTTCAAATTCAATAAAAATCGACAAAAATACAGTTTCTAGCTAAAATTTGATGGTTTCGTTGCACTTTCCGAGCCCGTAGGGTATCTGATTGGCTTAAAAGTACAAGAAAACACTTCAAAAGTGACGTTTCTGAAGAATTTTAACAGTTTTCTTGTATCTACGAACGCCAGAATGCATAAAATTGACCTAAACGTCTCCTTTTCCTATTCTGAGTCGATTCTGCATGCTTTAAGTGTGTTTGGTGGCTCAGAACCATCAAAAAACGTTGAAATATAGTTCAAATTCAATAAAAATCGACAAAAATACAGTTTCTAGCTAAAATTTGATGGTTTCGTTGCACTTTCCGAGCCCGTAGGGTATCTGATTGGCTTAAAAGTACAAGAAAACACTTCAAAAGTGACGTTTCTGAAGAATTTTAACAGTTTTCTTGTATCTACGAACGCCAGAATGCATAAAATTGACCTAAACGTCTCCTTTTCCTATTCTGAGTCGATTCTGCATGCTTTAAGTGTGTTTGGTGGCTCAGAACCATCAAAAAACGTTGAAAAATAGTTCAAATTCAATAAAAATCGACAAAAATACAGTTTCTAGCTAAAATTTGATGGTTTCGTTGCACTTTCCGAGCCCGTTGGGTATCTGATTGGCTTAAAAGTACAAGAAAACACTTCAAAAGTGACGTTTCTGAAGAATTTTAACAGTTTTCTTGTATCTACGAACGCCAGAATGCATAAAATTGACCTAAACGTCTCCTTTTCCTATTCTGAGTCGATTCTGCATGCTTTAAGTGTGTTTGGTGGCTCAGAACCATCAAAAAACGTTGAAATATAGTTCAAATTCAATAAAAATCGACAAAAATACAGTTTCTAGCTAAAATTTGATGGTTTCGTTGCACTTTCCGAGCCCGTAGGGTATCTGATTGGCTTAAAAGTACAAGAAAACACTTCAAAAGTGACGTTTCTGAAGAATTTTAACAGTTTTCTTGTATCTACGAACGCCAGAATGCATAAAATTGACCTAAACGTCTCCTTTTCCTATTCTGAGTCGATTCTGCATGCTTTAAGTGTGTTTGGTGGCTCAGAACCATCAAAAAACGTTGAAATATAGTTCAAATTCAATAAAAATCGACAAAAATACAGTTTCTAGCTAAAATTTGATGGTTTCGTTGCACTTTCCGAGCCCGTAGGGTATCTGATTGGCTTAAAAGTACAAGAAAACACTTCAAAAGTGACGTTTCTGAAGAATTTTAACAGTTTTCTTGTATCTACGAACGCCAGAATGCATAAAATTGACCTAAACGTCTCCTTTTCCTATTCTGAGTCGATTCTGCATGCTTTAAGTGTGTTTGGTGGCTCAGAACCATCAAAAAACGTTGAAATATAGTTCAAATTCAATAAAAATCGACAAAAATACAATTTCTAGCTAAAATTTGATGGTTTCGTTGCACTTTCCGAGCCCGTAGGGTATCTGATTGGCTTAAAAGTACAAGAAAACACTTCAAAAGTGACGTTTCTAAAGAATTTTAACAGTTTTCTTGTATCTACGAACGCCAGAATGCATAAAATTGACCTAAACGTCTCCTTTTCCTATTCTGAGTCGATTCTGCATGCTTTAAGTATGTTTAGTGGCTCAGAACCATCAAAAAACGTTGAAATATAGTTCAAATTCAATAAAAATCGACAAAAATACAGTTTCTAGCTAAAATTTGATGGTTTCGTTGCACTTTCCGAGCCCGTTGGGTATCTGATTGGCTTAAAAGTACAAGAAAACACTTCAAAAGTGACGTTTCTGAAGAATTTTAACAGTTTTCTTGTATCTACGAACGCCAGAATGCATAAAATTGACCTAAACGTCTCCTTTTCCTATTCTGAGTCGATTCTGCATGCTTTGAGTGTGTTTGGTGGCTCAGAACAATCAAAAAACGTTGAAAAATAGTTCAAATTCAATAAAAATCGACAAAAATACAGTTTCTAGCTAAAATTTGATGGTTTCGTTGCACTTTCCGAGCCCGTAGGGTATCTGATTGGCTTAAAAGTACAAGAAAACACTTCAAAAGTGACGTTTCTGAAGAATTTTAACAGTTTTCTTGTATCTACGAACGCCAGAATGCATAAAATTGACCTAAACGTCTCCTTTTCCTATTCTGAGTCGATTCTGCATGCTTTAAGTGTGTTTGTTGGCTCAGAACCATCAAAAAACGTTGAAATATAGTTCAAATTCAATAAAAATCGACAAAAATACAGTTTCTAGCTAAAATTTGATGGTTTCGTTGCACTTTCCGAGCCCGTAGGGTATCTGATTGGCTTAAAAGTACAAGAAAACACTTCAAAAGTGACGTTTCTGAAGAATTTTAACAGTTTTCTTGTATCTACGAACGCCAGAATGCATAAAATTGACCTAAACGTCTCCTTTTCCTATTCTGAGTCGATTCTGCATGCTTTAAGTGTGTTTGGTGGCTCAGAACCATCAAAAAACGTTGAAATATAGTTCAAATTCAATAAAAATCGACAAAAATACAGTTTCTAGCTAAAATTTGATGGTTTCGTTGCACTTTCCGAGCCCGTAGGGTATCTGATTGGCTTAAAAGTACAAGAAAACACTTCAAAAGTGACGTTTCTGAAGAATTTTAACAGTTTTCTTGTATCTACGAACGCCAGAATGCATAAAATTGACCTAAACGTCTCCTTTTCCTATTCTGAGTCGATTCTGCATGCTTTAAGTGTGTTTGGTGGCTCAGAACCATCAAAAAACGTTGAAATATTGTTCAAATTCAATAAAAATCGACAAAAATACAGTTTCTAGCTAAAATTTGATGGTTTCGTTGCACTTTCCGAGCCCGTAGGGTATGTGATTGGCTTAAAAGTACAAGAAAACACTTCAAAAGTGACGTTTCTGAAGAATTTTAACAGTTTTCTTGTATCTTACGAACGCCAGAATGCATAAAATTGACCTAAACGTCTCCTTTTCCTATTCTGAGTCGATTCTGCATGCTTTAAGTGTGTTTGGTGGCTCAGAACCATCAAAAAACGTTGAAATATAGTTCAAATTCAATAAAAATCGACAAAAATACAGTTTCTAGCTAAAATTTGATGGTTTCGTTGCACTTTCCGAGCCCGTAGGGTATCTGATTGGCTTAAAAGTACAAGAAAACACTTCAAAAGTGACGTTTCTGAAGAATTTTAACAGTTTTCTTGTATCTACGAACGCCAGAATGCATAAAATTGACCTAAACGTCTCCTTTTCCTATTCTGAGTCGATTCTGCATGCTTTAAGTGTGTTTGGTGGCTCAGAACCATCAAAAAACGTTGAAATATAGTTCAAATTCAATAAAAATCGACAAAAATACAGTTTCTAGCTAAAATTTGATGGTTTCGTTGCACTTTCCGAGCCCGTAGGGTATCTGATTGGCTTAAAAGTACAAGAAAACACTTCAAAAGTGACGTTTCTGAAGAATTTTAACAGTTTTCTTGTATCTACGAACGCCAGAATGCATAAAATTGACCTAAACGTCTCCTATTCCTATTCTGAGTCGATTCTGCATGCTTTAAGTGTGTTTGGTGGCTCAGAACCATCAAAAAACGTTGAAATATAGTTCAAATTCAATAAAAATCGACAAAAATACAGTTTCTAGCTAAAATTTGATGGTTTCGTTGCACTTTCCGAGCCCGTAGGGTATCTGATTGGCTTAAAAGTACAAGAAAACACTTCAAAAGTGACGTTTCTGAAGAATTTTAACAGTTTTCTTGTATCTACGAACGCCAGAATGCATAAAATTGACCTAAACGTCTCCTTTTCCTATTCTGAGTCGATTCTGCATGCTTTAAGTGTGTTTGGTGGCTCAGAACCATCAAAAAACGTTGAAATATAGTTCAAATTCAATAAAAATCGACAAAAATACAGTTTCTAGCTAAAATTTGATGGTTTCGTTGCACTTTCCGAGCCCGTAGGATATCTGATTGGCTTAAAAGTACAAGAAAACACTTCAAAAGTGACGTTTCTGAAGAATTTTAACAGTTTTCTTGTATCTACGAACGCCAGAATGCATAAAATTGACCTAAACGTCTCCTTTTCCTATTCTGAGTCGATTCTGCATGCTTTAAGTGTGTTTGGTGGCTCAGAACCATCAAAAAACGTTGAAATGTAGTTCAAATTCAATAAAAGTCGACAAAAATACAGTTTCTAGCTAAAATTTGATGGTTTCGTTGCACTTTCCGAGCCCGTAGGGTATCTGATTGGCTTAAAAGTACAAGAAAACACTTCAAAAGTGACGTTTCTGAAGAATTTTAACAGTTTTCTTGTATCTACGAACGCCAGAATGCATAAAATTGACCTAAACGTCTCCTTTTCCTATTCTGAGTCGATTCTGCATGCTTTAAGTGTGTTTGGTGGCTCAGAACCATCAAAAAACGTTGAAATATAGTTCAAATTCAATAAAAATCGACAAAAATACAGTTTCTAGCTAAAATTTGATGGTTTCGTTGCACTTTCCGAGCCCGTAGGGTATCTGATTGGCTTAAAAGTACAAGAAAACACTTCAAAAGTGACGTTTCTGAAGAATTTTAACAGTTTTCTTGTATCTACGAACGCCAGAATGCATAAAATTGACCTAAACGTCTCCTTTTCCTATTCTGAGTCGATTCTGCATGCTTTAAGTGTGTTTGGTGGCTCAGAACCATCAAAAAACGTTGAAATATAGTTCAAATTCAATAAAAATCGACAAAAATACAGTTTCTAGCTAAAATTTGATGGTTTCGTTGCACTTTCCGAGCCCGTAGGGTATCTGATTGGCTTAAAAGTACAAGAAAACACTTCAAAAGTGACGTTTCTGAAGAATTTTAACAGTTTTCTTGTATCTACGAACGCCAGAATGCATAAAATTGACCTAAACGTCTCCTTTTCCTATTCTGAGTCGATTCTGCATGCTTTAAGTGTGTTTGGTGGCTCAGAACCATCAAAAAACGTTGAAATATAGTTCAAATTCAATAAAAATCGACAAAAATACAGTTTCTAGCTAAAATTTGATGGTTTCGTTGCACTTTCCGAGCCCGTAGGGTATCTGATTGGCTTAAAAGTACAAGACAACACTTCAAAAGTGACGTTTCTGAAGAATTTTAACAGTTTTCTTGTATCTACGAACGCCAGAATGCATAAAATTGACCTAAACGTCTCCTTTTCCTATTCTGAGTCGATTCTGCATGCTTTAAGTGTGTTTGGTGGCTCAGAACCATCAAAAAACGTTGAAATATAGTTCAAATTCAATAAAAATCGACAAAAATACAGTTTCTAGCTAAAATTTGATGGTTTCGTTGCACTTTCCGAGCCCGTTGGGTATCTGATTGGCTTAAAAGTACAAGAAAACACTTCAAAAGTGACGTTTCTGAAGAATTTTAACAGTTTTCTTGTATCTACGAACGCCAGAATGCATAAAATTGACCTAAACGTCTCCTTTTCCTATTCTGAGTCGATTCTGCATGCTTTAAGTGTGTTTGGTGGCTCAGAACCATCAAAAAACGTTGAAATGTAGTTCAAATTCAATTAAAGTCGACAAAAATACAGTTTCTAGCTAAAATTTGATGGTTTCGTTGCACTTTCCGAGCCCGTAGGGTATCTGATTGGCTTAAAAGTACAAGAAAACACTTCAAAAGTGACGTTTCTGAAGAATTTTAACAGTTTTCTTGTATCTACGAACGCCAGAATGCATAAAATTGACCTAAACGTCTCCTTTTCCTATTCTGAGTCGATTCTGCATGCTTTAAGTGTGTTTGGTGGCTCAGAACCATCAAAAAACGTTGAAATATAGTTCAAATTCAATAAAAATCGACAACAATACAGTTTCTAGCTAAAATTTGATGGTTTCGTTGCACTTTCCGAGCCCGTAGGGTATCTGATTGGCTTAAAAGTACAAGAAAACACTTCAAAAGTGACGTTTCTGAAGAATTTTAACAGTTTTCTTGTATCTACGAACGCCAGAATGCATAAAATTGACCTAAACGTCTCCTTTTCCTATTCTGAGTCGATTCTGCATGCTTTAAGTGTGTTTGGTGGCTCAGAACCATCAAAAAAACGTTGAAATATAGTTCAAATTCAATAAAAATCGACAAAAATACAGTTTCTAGCTAAAATTTGATGGTTTCGTTGCACTTTCCGAGCCCGTTGGGTATCTGATTGGCTTAAAAGTACAAGAAAACACTTCAAAAGTGACGTTTCTGAAGAATTTTAACAGTTTTCTTGTATCTACGAACGCCAGAATGCATAAAATTGACCTAAACGTCTCCTTTTCCTATTCTGAGTCGATTCTGCATGCTTTAAGTGTGTTTGGTGGCTCAGAACCATCAAAAAACGTTGAAATATTGTTCAAATTCAATAAAAATCGACAAAAATACAGTTTCTAGCTAAAATTTGATGGTTTCGTTGCACTTTCCGAGCCCGTAGGGTATGTGATTGGCTTAAAAGTACAAGAAAACACTTCAAAAGTGACGTTTCTGAAGAATTTTAACAGTTTTCTTGTATCTACGAACGCCAGAATGCATAAAATTGACCTAAACGTCTCCTTTTCCTATTCTGAGTCGATTCTGCATGCTTTAAGTGTGTTTGGTGGCTCAGAACCATCAAAAAACGTTGAAATATAGTTCAAATTCAATAAAAATCGACAAAAATACAGTTTCTAGCTAAAATTTGATGGTTTCGTTGCACTTTCCGAGCCCGTAGGGTATCTGATTGGCTTAAAAGTACAAGAAAACACTTCAAAAGTGACGTTTCTGAAGAATTTTAACAGTTTTCTTGTATCTACGAACGCCAGAATGCATAAAATTGACCTAAACGTCTCCTTTTCCTATTCTGAGTCGATTCTGCATGCTTTAAGTGTGTTTGGTGGCTCAGAACCATCAAAAAACGTTGAAATATAGTTCAAATTCAATAAAAATCGACAAAAATACAGTTTCTAGCTAAAATTTGATGGTTTCGTTGCACTTTCCGAGCCCGTAGGGTATCTGATTGGCTTAAAAGTACAAGAAAACACTTCAAAAGTGACGTTTCTGAAGAATTTTAACAGTTTTCTTGTATCTACGAACGCCAGAATGCATAAAATTGACCTAAACGTCTCCTATTCCTATTCTGAGTCGATTCTGCATGCTTTAAGTGTGTTTGGTGGCTCAGAACCATCAAAAAACGTTGAAATATAGTTCAAATTCAATAAAAATCGACAAAAATACAGTTTCTAGCTAAAATTTGATGGTTTCGTTGCACTTTCCGAGCCCGTAGGGTATCTGATTGGCTTAAAAGTACAAGAAAACACTTCAAAAGTGACGTTTCTGAAGAATTTTAACAGTTTTCTTGTATCTACGAACGCCAGAATGCATAAAATTGACCTAAACGTCTCCTTTTCCTATTCTGAGTCGATTCTGCATGCTTTAAGTGTGTTTGGTGGCTCAGAACCATCAAAAAACGTTGAAATATAGTTCAAATTCAATAAAAATCGACAAAAATACAGTTTCTAGCTAAAATTTGATGGTTTCGTTGCACTTTCCGAGCCCGTAGGATATCTGATTGGCTTAAAAGTACAAGAAAACACTTCAAAAGTGACGTTTCTGAAGAATTTTAACAGTTTTCTTGTATCTACGAACGCCAGAATGCATAAAATTGACCTAAACGTCTCCTTTTCCTATTCTGAGTCGATTCTGCATGCTTTAAGTGTGTTTGGTGGCTCAGAACCATCAAAAAACGTTGAAATGTAGTTCAAATTCAATAAAAGTCGACAAAAATACAGTTTCTAGCTAAAATTTGATGGTTTCGTTGCACTTTCCGAGCCCGTAGGGTATCTGATTGGCTTAAAAGTACAAGAAAACACTTCAAAAGTGACGTTTCTGAAGAATTTTAACAGTTTTCTTGTATCTACGAACGCCAGAATGCATAAAATTGACCTAAACGTCTCCTTTTCCTATTCTGAGTCGATTCTGCATGCTTTAAGTGTGTTTGGTGGCTCAGAACCATCAAAAAACGTTGAAATATAGTTCAAATTCAATAAAAATCGACAAAAATACAGTTTCTAGCTAAAATTTGATGGTTTCGTTGCACTTTCCGAGCCCGTAGGGTATCTGATTGGCTTAAAAGTACAAGAAAACACTTCAAAAGTGACGTTTCTGAAGAATTTTAACAGTTTTCTTGTATCTACGAACGCCAGAATGCATAAAATTGACCTAAACGTCTCCTTTTCCTATTCTGAGTCGATTCTGCATGCTTTAAGTGTGTTTGGTGGCTCAGAACCATCAAAAAACGTTGAAATATAGTTCAAATTCAATAAAAATCGACAAAAATACAGTTTCTAGCTAAAATTTGATGGTTTCGTTGCACTTTCCGAGCCCGTAGGGTATCTGATTGGCTTAAAAGTACAAGAAAACACTTCAAAAGTGACGTTTCTGAAGAATTTTAACAGTTTTCTTGTATCTACGAACGCCAGAATGCATAAAATTGACCTAAACGTCTCCTTTTCCTATTCTGAGTCGATTCTGCATGCTTTAAGTGTGTTTGGTGGCTCAGAACCATCAAAAAACGTTGAAATATAGTTCAAATTCAATAAAAATCGACAAAAATACAGTTTCTAGCTAAAATTTGATGGTTTCGTTGCACTTTCCGAGCCCGTAGGGTATCTGATTGGCTTAAAAGTACAAGACAACACTTCAAAAGTGACGTTTCTGAAGAATTTTAACAGTTTTCTTGTATCTACGAACGCCAGAATGCATAAAATTGACCTAAACGTCTCCTTTTCCTATTCTGAGTCGATTCTGCATGCTTTAAGTGTGTTTGGTGGCTCAGAACCATCAAAAAACGTTGAAATATAGTTCAAATTCAATAAAAATCGACAAAAATACAGTTTCTAGCTAAAATTTGATGGTTTCGTTGCACTTTCCGAGCCCGTTGGGTATCTGATTGGCTTAAAAGTACAAGAAAACACTTCAAAAGTGACGTTTCTGAAGAATTTTAACAGTTTTCTTGTATCTACGAACGCCAGAATGCATAAAATTGACCTAAACGTCTCCTTTTCCTATTCTGAGTCGATTCTGCATGCTTTAAGTGTGTTTGGTGGCTCAGAACCATCAAAAAACGTTGAAATGTAGTTCAAATTCAATTAAAGTCGACAAAAATACAGTTTCTAGCTAAAATTTGATGGTTTCGTTGCACTTTCCGAGCCCGTAGGGTATCTGATTGGCTTAAAAGTACAAGAAAACACTTCAAAAGTGACGTTTCTGAAGAATTTTAACAGTTTTCTTGTATCTACGAACGCCAGAATGCATAAAATTGACCTAAACGTCTCCTTTTCCTATTCTGAGTCGATTCTGCATGCTTTAAGTGTGTTTGGTGGCTCAGAACCATCAAAAAACGTTGAAATATAGTTCAAATTCAATAAAAATCGACAACAATACAGTTTCTAGCTAAAATTTGATGGTTTCGTTGCACTTTCCTAGCCCGTAGGGTATCTGATTGGCTTAAAAGTACAAGAAAACACTTCAAAAGTGACGTTTCTGAAGAATTTTAACAGTTTTCTTGTATCTACGAACGCCAGAATGCATAAAATTGACCTAAACGTCTCCTTTTCCTATTCTGAGTCGATTCTGCATGCTTTAAGTGTGTTTGGTGGCTCAGAACCATCAAAAAACGTTGAAATATAGTTCAAATTCAATAAAAATCGACAAAAATACAGTTTCTAGCTAAAATTTGATGGTTTCGTTGCACTTTCCGAGCCCGTAGGGTATCTGATTGGCTTAAAAGTACAAGAAAACACTTCAAAAGTGACGTTTCTGAAGAATTTTAACAGTTTTCTTGTATCTACGAACGCCAGAATGCATAAAATTGACCTAAACGTCTCCTTTTCCTATTCTGAGTCGATTCTGCATGCTTTAAGTGTGTTTGGTGGCTCAGAACCATCAAAAAACGTTGAAATATAGTTCAAATTCAATAAAAATCGACAAAAATACAGTTTCTAGCTAAAATTTGATGGTTTCGTTGCACTTTCCGAGCCCGTTGGGTATCTGATTGGCTTAAAAGTACAAGAAAACACTTCAAAAGTGACGTTTCTGAAGAATTTTAACAGTTTTCTTGTATCTACGAACGCCAGAATGCATAAAATTGACCTAAACGTCTCCTTTTCCTATTCTGAGTCGATTCTGCATGCTTTAAGTGTGTTTGGTGGCTCAGAACCATCAAAAAACGTTGAAATATAGTTCAAATTCAATAAAAATCGACAAAAATACAGTTTCTAGCTAAAATTTGATGGTTTCGTTGCACTTTCCGAGCCCGTAGGGTATCTGATTGGCTTAAAAGTACAAGAAAACACTTCAAAAGTGACGTTTCTGAAGAATTTTAACAGTTTTCTTGTATCTACGAACGCCAGAATGCATAAAATTGACCTAAACGTCTCCTTTTCCTATTCTGAGTCGATTCTGCATGCTTTAAGTGTGTTTGGTGGCTCAGAACCATCAAAAAACGTTGAAATATAGTTCAAATTCAATAAAAATCGACAAAAATACAGTTTCTAGCTAAAATTTGATGGTTTCGTTGCACTTTCCGAGCCCGTAGGGTATCTGATTGGCTTAAAAGTACAAGAAAACACTTCAAAAGTGACGTTTCTGAAGAATTTTAACAGTTTTCTTGTATCTACGAACGCCAGAATGCATAAAATTGACCTAAACGTCTCCTTTTCCTATTCTGAGTCGATTCTGCATGCTTTAAGTGTGTTTGGTGGCTCAGAACCATCAAAAAACGTTGAAATATAGTTCAAATTCAAAAAAAAATCGACAAAAATACAGTTTCTAGCTAAAATTTGATGGTTTCGTTGCACTTTCCGAGCCCGTAGGGTATCTGATTGGCTTAAAAGTACAAGAAAACACTTCAAAAGTGACGTTTCTGAAGAATTTTAACAGTTTTCTTGTATCTACGAACGCCAGAATGCATAAAATTGACCTAAACGTCTCCTTTTCCTATTCTGAGTCGATTCTGCATGCTTTAAGTGTGTTTGGTGGCTCAGAACCATCAAAAAACGTTGAAATATAGTTCAAATTCAATAAAAATCGACAAAAATACAGTTTCTAGCTAAAATTTGATGGTTTCGTTGCACTTTCCGAGCCCGTAGGGTATCTGATTGGCTTAAAAGTACAAGAAAACACTTCAAAAGTGACGTTTCTGAAGAATTTTAACAGTTTTCTTGTATCTACGAACGCCAGAATGCATAAAATTGACCTAAACGTCTCCTTTTCCTATTCTGAGTCGATTCTGCATGCTTTAAGTGTGTTTGGTGGCTCAGAACCATCAAAAAACGTTGAAATATAGTTCAAATTCAATAAAAATCGACAAAAATACAGTTTCTAGCTAAAATTTGATGGTTTCGTTGCACTTTCCGAGCCCGTAAGGGTATCTGATTGGCTTAAAAGTACAAGAAAACACTTCAAAAGTGACGTTTCTGAAGAATTTTAACAGTTTTCTTGTATCTACGAACGCCAGAATGCATAAAATTGACCTAAACGTCTCCTTTTCCTATTCTGAGTCGATTCTGCATGCTTTAAGTGTGTTTGGTGGCTCAGAACCATCAAAAAACGTTGAAATATAGTTCAAATTCAATAAAAATCGACAAAAATACAGTTTCTAGCTAAAATTTGATGGTTTCCGTTGCACTTTCCGAGCCCGTAGGGTATCTGATTGGCTTAAAAGTACAAGAAAACACTTCAAAAGTGACGTTTCTGAAGAATTTTAACAGTTTTCTTGTATCTACGAACGCCAGAATGCATAAAATTGACCTAAACGTCTCCTTTTCCTATTCTGAGTCGATTCTGCATGCTTTAAGTGTGTTTGGTGGCTCAGAACCATCAAAAAACGTTGAAATATAGTTCAAATTCAATAAAAATCGACAAAAATACAGTTTCTAGCTAAAATTTGATGGTTTCGTTGCACTTTCCGAGCCCGTAGGGTATCTGATTGGCTTAAAAGTACAAGAAAACACTTCAAAAGTGACGTTTCTGAAGAATTTTAACAGTTTTCTTGTATCTACGAACGCCAGAATGCATAAAATTGACCTAAACGTCTCCTTTTCCTATTCTGAGTCGATTCTGCATGCTTTAAGTGTGTTTGGTGGCTCAGAACCATCAAAAAACGTTGAAATATAGTTCAAATTCAATAAAAATCGACAAAAATACAGTTTCTAGCTAAAATTTGATGGTTTCGTTGCACTTTCCGAGCCCGTAGGGTATCTGATTGGCTTAAAAGTACAAGAAAACACTTCAAAAGTGACGTTTCTGAAGAATTTTAACAGTTTTCTTGTATCTACGAACGCCAGAATGCATAAAATTGACCTAAACGTCTCCTTTTCCTATTCTGAGTCGATTCTGCATGCTTTAAGTGTGTTTGGTGGCTCAGAACCATCAAAAAACGTTGAAATATAGTTCAAATTCAATAAAAATCGACAAAAATACAGTTTCTAGCTAAAATTTGATGGTTTCGTTGCACTTTCCGAGCCCGTAGGGTATCTGATTGGCTTAAAAGTACAAGAAAACACTTCAAAAGTGACGTTTCTGAAGAATTTTAACAGTTTTCTTGTATCTACGAACGCCAGAATGCATAAAATTGACCTAAACGTCTCCTTTTCCTATTCTGAGTCGATTCTGCATGCTTTAAGTGTGTTTGGTGGCTCAGAACCATCAAAAAACGTTGAAATATAGTTCAAATTCAATAAAAATCGACAAAAATACAGTTTCTAGCTAAAATTTGATGGTTTCGTTGCACTTTCCGAGCCCGTTGGGTATCTGATTGGCTTAAAAGTACAAGAAAACACTTCAAAAGTGACGTTTCTGAAGAATTTTAACAGTTTTCTTGTATCTACGAACGCCAGAATGCATAAAATTGACCTAAACGTCTCCTTTTCCTATTCTGAGTCGATTCTGCATGCTTTAAGTGTGTTTGGTGGCTCAGAACCATCAAAAAACGTTGAAATATAGTTCAAATTCAATAAAAATCGACAAAAATACAGTTTCTAGCTAAAATTTGATGGTTTCGTTGCACTTTCCGAGCCCGTAGGGTATCTGATTGGCTTAAAAGTACAAGAAAACACTTCAAAAGTGACGTTTCTGAAGAATTTTAACAGTTTTCTTGTATCTACGAACGCCAGAATGCATAAAATTGACCTAAACGTCTCCTTTTTCCTATTCTGAGTCGATTCTGCATGCTTTAAGTGTGTTTGGTGGCTCAGAACCATCAAAAAACGTTGAAATATAGTTCAAATTCAATAAAAATCGACAAAAATACAGTTTCTAGCTAAAATTTGATGGTTTCGTTGCACTTTCCGAGCCCGTAGGGTATCTGATTGGCTTAAAAGTACAAGAAAACACTTCAAAAGTGACGTTTCTGAAGAATTTTAACAGTTTTCTTGTATCTACGAACGCCAGAATGCATAAAATTGACCTAAACGTCTCCTTTTCCTATTCTGAGTCGATTCTGCATGCTTTAAGTGTGTTTGGTGGCTCAGAACCATCAAAAAACGTTGAAATATAGTTCAAATTCAATAAAAATCGACAAAAATACAGTTTCTAGCTAAAATTTGATGGTTTCGTTGCACTTTCCGAGCCCGTTGGGTATCTGATTGGCTTAAAAGTACAAGAAAACACTTCAAAAGTGACGTTTCTGAAGAATTTTAACAGTTTTCTTGTATCTACGAACGCCAGAATGCATAAAATTGACCTAAACGTCTCCTTTTCCTATTCTGAGTCGATTCTGCATGCTTTAAGTGTGTTTGGTGGCTCAGAACCATCAAAAAACGTTGAAATATAGTTCAAATTCAATAAAAATCGACAAAAATACAGTTTCTAGGTAAAATTTGATGGTTTCTTTGCACTTTCCGAGCCCGTAGGGTATCTGATTGGCTTAAAAGTACAAGAAAACACTTCAAAAGTGACGTTTCTGAAGAATTTTAACAGTTTTCTTGTATCTACGAACGCCAGAATGCATAAAATTGACCTAAACGTCTCCTTTTCCTATTCTGAGTCGATTCTGCATGCTTTAAGTGTGTTTGGTGGCTCAGAACCATCAAAAAACGTTGAAATATAGTTCAAATTCAATAAAAATCGACAAAAATACAGTTTCTAGCTAAAATTTGATGGTTTCGTTGCACTTTCCGAGCCCGTAGGGTATCTGATTGGCTTAAAAGTACAAGAAAACACTTCAAAAGTGACGTTTCTGAAGAATTTTAACAGTTTTCTTGTATCTACGAACGCCAGAATGCATAAAATTGACCTAAACGTCTCCTTTTCCTATTCTGAGTCGATTCTGCATGCTTTAAGTGTGTTTGGTGGCTCAGAACCATCAAAAAACGTTGAAATATAGTTCAAATTCAATAAAAATCGACAAAAATACAGTTTCTAGCTAAAATTTGATGGTTTCGTTGCACTTTCCGAGCCCGTAGGGTATCTGATTGGCTTAAAAGTACAAGAAAACACTTCAAAAGTGACGTTTCTGAAGAATTTTAACAGTTTTCTTGTATCTACGAACGCCAGAATGCATAAAATTGACCTAAACGTCTCCTTTTCCTATTCTGAGTCGATTCTGCATGCTTTAAGTGTGTTTGGTGGCTCAGAACCATCAAAAAACGTTGAAATATAGTTCAAATTCAATAAAAATCGACAAAAATACAGTTTCTAGCTAAAATTTGATGGTTTCGTTGCACTTTACTAGCCCGTAGGGTATCTGATTGGCTTAAAAGTACAAGAAAACACTTCAAAAGTGACGTTTCTGAAGAATTTTAACAGTTTTCTTGTATCTACGAACGCCAGAATGCATAAAATTGACCTAAACGTCTCCTTTTCCTATTCTGAGTCGATTCTGCATGCTTTAAGTGTGTTTGGTGGCTCAGAACCATCAAAAAACGTTGAAATATAGTTCAAATTCAATAAAAATCGACAAAAATACAGTTTCTAGGCTAAAATTTGATGGTTTCGTTGCACTTTCCGAGCCCGTAGGGTATCTGATTGGCTTAAAAGTACAAGAAAACACTTCAAAAGTGACGTTTCTGAAGAATTTTAACAGTTTTCTTGTATCTACGAACGCCAGAATGCATAAAATTGACCTAAACGTCTCCTTTTCCTATTCTGAGTCGATTCTGCATGCTTTAAGTGTGTTTGGTGGCTCAGAACCATCAAAAAACGTTGAAATATTGTTCAAATTCAATAAAAATCGACAAAAATACAGTTTCTAGCTAAAATTTGATGGTTTCGTTGCACTTTCCGAGCCCGTAGGGTATCTGATTGGCTTAAAAGTACAAGAAAACACTTCAAAAGTGACGTTTCTGAAGAATTTTAACAGTTTTCTTGTATCTACGAACGCCAGAATGCATAAAATTGACCTAAACGTCTCCTTTTCCTATTCTGAGTCGATTCTGCATGCTTTAAGTGTGTTTGGTGGCTCAGAACCATCAAAAAACGTTGAAATATAGTTCAAATTCAATAAAAATCGACAAAAATACAGCTTCTAGCTAAAATTTGATGGTTTCGTTGCACTTTCCGAGCCCGTAGGGTATCTGATTGGCTTAAAAGTACAAGAAAACACTTCAAAAGTGACGTTTCTGAAGAATTTTAACAGTTTTCTTGTATCTACGAACGCCAGAATGCATAAAATTGACCTAAACGTCTCCTTTTCCTATTCTGAGTCGATTCTGCATGCTTTAAGTGTGTTTGGTGGCTCAGAACCATCAAAAAACGTTGAAATATAGTTCAAATTCAATAAAAATCGACAAAAATACAGTTTCTAGCTAAAATTTGATGGTTTCGTTGCACTTTCCGAGCCCGTAGGGTATCTGATTGGCTTAAAAGTACAAGAAAACACTTCAAAAGTGACGTTTCTGAAGAATTTTAACAGTTTTCTTGTATCTACGAACGCCAGAATAAATAAAATTGACCTAAACGTCTCCTTTTCCTATTCTGAGTCGATTCTGCATGCTTTAAGTGTGTTTGGTGGCTCAGAACCATCAAAAAACGTTGAAATATAGTTCAAATTCAATAAAAATCGACAAAAATACAGTTTCTAGCTAAAATTTGATGGTTTCGTTGCACTTTCCGAGCCCGTAGGGTATCTGATTGGCTTAAAAGTACAAGAAAACACTTCAAAAGTGACGTTTCTGAAGAATTTTAACAGTTTTCTTGTATCTACGAACGCCAGAATGCATAAAATTGACCTAAACGTCTCCTTTTCCTATTCTGAGTCGATTCTGCATGCTTTAAGTGTGTTTGGTGGCTCAGAACCATCAAAAAACGTTGAAATATAGTTCAAATTCAATAAAAATCGACAAAAATACAGTTTCTAGCTAAAATTTGATGGTTTCGTTGCACTTTCCGAGCCCGTAGGGTATCTGATTGGCTTAAAAGTACAAGAAAACACTTCAAAAGTGACGTTTCTGAAGAATTTTAACAGTTTTCTTGTATCTACGAACGCCAGAATGCATAAAATTGACCTAAACGTCTCCTTTTCCTATTCTGAGTCGATTCTGCATGCTTTAAGTGTGTTTGGTGGCTCAGAACCATCAAAAACGTTGAAATATAGTTCAAATTCAATAAAAATCGACAAAAATACAGTTTCTAGCTAAAATTTGATGGTTTCGTTGCACTTTCCGAGCCCGTAGGGTATCTGATTGGCTTAAAAGTACAAGAAAACACTTCAAAAGTGACGTTTCTGAAGAATTTTAACAGTTTTCTTGTATCTACGAACGCCAGAATGCATAAAATTGACCTAAACGTCTCCTTTTCCTATTCTGAGTCGATTCTGCATGCTTTAAGTGTGTTTGGTGGCTCAGAACCATCAAAAAACGTTGAAATATAGTTCAAATTCAATAAAAATCGACAAAAATACAGTTTCTAGCTAAAATTTGATGGTTTCGTTGCACTTTCCGAGCCCGTAGGGTATCTGATTGGCTTAAAAGTACAAGAAAACACTTCAAAAGTGACGTTTCTGAAGAATTTTAACAGTTTTCTTGTATCTACGAACGCCAGAATGCATAAAATTGACCTAAACGTCTCCTTTTCCTATTCTGAGTCGATTCTGCATGCTTTAAGTGTGTTTGGTGGCTCAGAACCATCAAAAAACGTTGAAATATAGTTCAAATTCAATAAAAATCGACAAAAATACAGTTTCTAGCTAAAATTTGATGGTTTCGTTGCACTTTCCGAGCCCGTAGGGTATCTGATTGGCTTAAAAGTACAAGAAAACACTTCAAAAGTGACGTTTCTGAAGAATTTTAACAGTTTTCTTGTATCTACGAACGCCAGAATGCATAAAATTGACCTAAACGTCTCCTTTTCCTATTCTGAGTCGATTCTGCATGCTTTAAGTGTGTTTGGTGGCTCAGAACCATCAAAAAACGTTGAAATATAGTTCAAATTCAATAAAAATCGACAAAAATACAGTTTCTAGCTAAAATTTGATGGTTTCGTTGCACTTTCCGAGCCCGTAGGGTATCTGATTGGCTTAAAAGTACAAGAAAACACTTCAAAAGTGACGTTTCTGAAGAATTTTAACAGTTTTCTTGTATCTACGAACGCCAGAATGCATAAAATTGACCTAAACGTCTCCTTTTCCTATTCTGAGTCGATTCTGCATGCTTTAAATGTGTTTGGTGGCTCAGAACCATCAAAAAACGTTGAAATATAGTTCAAATTCAATAAAAATCGACAAAAATACAGTTTCTAGCTAAAATTTGATGGTTTCGTTGCACTTTCCGAGCCCGTAGGGTATCTGATTGGCTTAAAAGTACAAGAAAACACATCAAAAGTGACGTTTCTGAAGAATTTTAACAGTTTTCTTGTATCTACGAACGCCAGAATGCATAAAATTGACCTAAACGTCTCCTTTTCCTATTCTGAGTCGATTCTGCATGCTTTAAGTGTGTTTGGTGGCTCAGAACCATCAAAAAACGTTGAAATATAGTTCAAATTCAATAAAAATCGACAAAAATACAGTTTCTAGCTAAAATTTGATGGTTTCGTTGCACTTTCCGAGCCCGTAGGGTATCTGATTGGCTTAAAAGTACAAGAAAACACTTCAAAAGTGACGTTTCTGAAGAATTTTAACAGTTTTCTTGTATCTACGAACGCCAGAATAAATAAAATTGACCTAAACGTTTCCTTTTCCTATTCTGAGTCGATTCTGCATGCTTTAAGTGTGTTTGGTGGCTCAGAACCATCAAAAAACGTTGAAATATAGTTCAAATTCAATAAAAATCGACAAAAATACAGTTTCTAGCTAAAATTTGATGGTTTCGTTGCACTTTCCGAGCCCGTAGGGTATCTGATTGGCTTAAAAGTACAAGAAAACACTTCAAAAGTGACGTTTCTGAAGAATTTTAACAGTTTTCTTGTATCTACGAACGCCAGAATGCATAAAATTGACCTAAACGTCTCCTTTTCCTATTCTGAGTCGATTCTGCATGCTTTAAGTGTGTTTGGTGGCTCATAACCATCAAAAAACGTTGAAATATAGTTCAAATTCAATAAAAATCGACAAAAATACAGTTTCTAGCTAAAATTTGATGGTTTCGTTGCACTTTCTGAGCCCGTAGGGTATCTGATTGGCTTAAAAGTACAAGAAAACACTTCAAAAGTGACGTTTCTGAAGAATTTTAACAGTTTTCTTGTATCTACGAACGCCAGAATGCATAAAATTGACCTAAACGTCTCCTTTTCCTATTCTGAGTCGATTCTGCATGCTTTAAGTGTGTTTGGCGGCTCAGAACCATCAAAAAACTTTGAAATATAGTTCAAATTCAATAAAAATCGACAAAAATACAGTTTCTAGCTAAAATTTGATGGTTTCGTTGCACTTTCCGAGCCCGTGGGGTATCTGATTGGCCTAAAAGTACAAGAAAACACTTCAAAAGTGACGTCTCTGAAGAATTTTAACAGTTTTCTTGTATCTACGAACGCCAGAATGCATAAAATTGACCTAAACGTCTCCTTTTCCTATTCTGAGTCGATTCTGCATGCTTTAAGTGTGTTTGGTGGCTCAGAACCATCAAAAAACGTTGAAATATAGTTCAAATTCAATAAAAATCGACAAAAATACAGTTTCTAGCTAAAATTTGATGGTTTCGTTGCACTTTCCGAGCCCGTAGGGTATCTGATTGGCTTAAAAGTACAAGAAAACACTTCAAAAGTGACGTTTCTGAAGAATTTTAACAGTTTTCTTGTATCTACGAACGCCAGAATGCATAAAATTGACCTAAACGTCTCCTTTTCCTATTCTGAGTCGATTCTGCATGCTTTAAGTGTGTTTGGTGGCTCAGAACCATCAAAAAACGTTGAAATATAGTTCAAATTCAATAAAAATCGACAAAAATACAGTTTCTAGCTAAAATTTGATGGTTTCGTTGCACTTTCCGAGCCCGTAGGGTATCTGATTGGCTTAAAAGTACAAGAAAACACTTCAAAAGTGACGTTCCTGAAGAATTTTAACAGTTTTCTTGTATCTACGAACGCCAGAATGCATAAAATTGACCTAAACGTCTCCTTTTCCTATTCTGAGTCGATTCTGCATGCTTTAAGTGTGTTTGGTGGCTCAGAACCATCAAAAAACGTTGAAATATAGTTCAAATTCAATAAAAATCGACAAAAATACAGTTTCTAGCTAAAATTTGATGGTTTCGTTGCACTTTCCGAGCCCGTAGGGTATCTGATTGGCTTAAAAGTACAAGAAAACACTTCAAAAGTGACGTTTCTGAAGAATTTTAACAGTTTTCTTGTATCTACGAACGCCAGAATGCATAAAATTGACCTAAACGTCTCCTTTTCCTATTCTGAGTCGATTCTGCATGCTTTAAGTGTGTTTGGTGGCTCAGAACCATCAAAAAACGTTGAAATATAGTTCAAATTCAATAAAAATCGACAAAAATACAGTTTCTAGCTAAAATTTGATGGTTTCGTTGCACTTTCCGAGCCCGTAGGGTATCTGATTGGCTTAAAAGTACAAGAAAACACTTCAAAAGTGACGTTTCTGAAGAATTTTAACAGTTTTCTTGCATCTACGAACGCCAGAATGCTTAAAATTGACCTAAACGTCTCCTTTTCCTATTCTGAGTCGATTCTGCATGCTTTAAGTGTGTTTGGTGGCTCAGAACCATCAAAAAACGTTGAAATATAGTTCAAATTCAATAAAAATCGACAAAAATACAGTTTCTAGCTAAAATTTGATGGTTTCGTTGCACTTTCCGAGCCCGTAGGGTATCTGATTGGCTTAAAAGTACAAGAAAACACTTCAAAAGTGACGTTTCTGAAGAATTTTAACAGTTTTCTTGTATCTACGAACGCCAGAATGCATAAAATTGACCTAAACGTCTCCTTTTCCTATTCTGAGTCGATTCTGCATGCTTTAAGTGTGTTTGGTGGCTCAGAACCATCAAAAAACGATGAAATATAGTTCAAATTCAATAAAAATCGACAAAAATACAGTTTCTAGCTAAAATTTGATGGTTTCGTTGCACTTTCCGAGCCCGTAGGGTATCTGATTGGCTTAAAAGTACAAGAAAACACTTCAAAAGTGACGTTTCTGAAGAATTTTAACAGTTTTCGTGTATCTACGAACGCCAGAATGCATAAAATTGACCTAAACGTCTCCTTTTCCTATTCTGAGTCGATTCTGCATGCTTTAAGTGTGTTTGGTGGCTCAGAACCATCAAAAACCGTTGAAATATAGTTCAAATTCAATAAAAATCGACAAAAATACAGTTTTTAGCTAAAATTTGATGGTTTCGTTGCACTTTCCGAGCCCGTAGGGTATCTGATTGGCTTAAAACTACAAGAAAACACTTCAAAAGTGACGTTTCTGAAGAATTTTAACAGTTTTCTTGTATCTACGAACGCCAGAATGCATAAAATTGACCTAAACGTCTCCTTTTCCTATTCTGAGTCGATTCTGCATGCTTTAAGTGTGTTTGGTGGCTCAGAACCATCAAAAAACGTTGAAATATAGTTCAAATTCAATAAAAATCGACAAAAATACAGTTTCTAGCTAAAATTTGATGGTTTCGTTGCACTTTCCGAGCCCGTAGGGTATCTGATTGGCTTAAAAGTACAAGAAAACACTTCAAAAGTGACGTTTCTGAAGAATTTTAACAGTTTTCTTGTATCTACGAACGCCAGAATGCATAAAATTGACCTAAACGTCTCCTTTTCCTATTCTGAGTCGATTCTGCATGCTTTAAGTGTGTTTGGTGGCTCAGAACCATCAAAAAACGTTGAAATATAGTTCAAATTCAATAAAAATCGACAAAAATACAGTTTCTAGCTAAAATTTGATGGTTTCGTTGCACTTTCCGAGCCCGTAGGGTATCTGATTGGCTTAAAAGTACAAGAAAACACTTCAAAAGTGACGTTTCTGAAGAATTTTAACAGTTTTCTTGTATCTACGAACGCCAGAATGCATAAAATTGACCTAAACGTCTCCTTTTCCTATTCTGAGTCGATTCTGCATGCTTTAAGTGTGTTTGGTGGCTCAGAACCATCAAAAAACGTTGAAATATAGTTCAAATTCAATAAAAATCGACAAAAATACAGTTTCTAGCTAAAATTTGATGGTTTCGTTGCACTTTCCGAGCCCGTAGGGTATCTGATTGGCTTAAAAGTACAAGAAAACACTTCAAAAGTGACGTTTCTGAAGAATTTTAACAGTTTTCTTGTATCTACGAACGCCAGAATGCATAAAATTGACCTAAACGTCTCCTTTTCCTATTCTGAGTCGATTCTGCATGCTTTAAGTGTGTTTGGTGGCTCAGAACCATCAAAAAACGTTGAAATATAGTTCAAATTCAATAAAAATCGACAAAAATACAGTTTCTAGCTAAAATTTGATGGTTTCGTTGCACTTTCCGAGCCCGTAGGGTATCTGATTGGCTTAAAAGTACAAGAAAACACTTCAAAAGTGACGTTTCTGAAGAATTTTAACAGTTTTCTTGTATCTACGAACGCCAGAATGCATAAAATTGACCTAAACGTCTCCTTTTCCTATTCTGAGTCGATTCTGCATGCTTTAAGTGTGTTTGGTGGCTCAGAACCATCAAAAAACGTTGAAATATAGTTCAAATTCAATAAAAATCGACAAAAATACAGTTTCTATCTAAAATTTGATGGTTTCGTTGCACTTTCCGAGCCCGTAGGGTATCTGATTGGCTTAAAAGTACAAGAAAACACTTCAAAAGTGACGTTTCTGAAGAATTTTAACAGTTTTCTTGTATCTACGAACGCCAGAATGCATAAAATTGACCTAAACGTCTCCTTTTCCTATTCTGAGTCGATTCTGCATGCTTTAAGTGTGTTTGGTGGCTCAGAACCATCAAAAAACGTTGAAATATAGTTCAAATTCAATAAAAATCGACAAAAATACAGTTTCTAGCTAAAATTTGATGGTTTCGTTGCACTTTCCGAGCCCGTAGGGTATCTGATTGGCTTAAAAGTACAAGAAAACACTTCAAAAGTGACGTTTCTGAAGAATTTTAACAGTTTCCTTGTATCTGCGAACGCCAGAATGCATAAAATTGACCTAAACGTCTCATTTTCCTATTCTGAGTCGATTCTGCATGCTTTAAGTGTGTTTGGTGGCTCAGAACCATCAAAAAACGTTGAAATATAGTTCAAATTCAATAAAAATCGACAAAAATACAGTTTCTAGCTAAAATTTGATGGTTTCGTTGCACTTTCCGAGCCCGTAGGGTATCTGATTGGCTTAAAAGTACAAGAAAACACTTCAAAAGTGACGTTTCTGAAGAATTTTAACAGTTTTCTTGTATCTACGAACGCCAGAATGCATAAAATTGACCTAAACGTCTCCTTTTCCTATTCTGAGTCGATTCTGCATGCTTTAAGTGTGTTTGGTGGCTCAGAACCATCAAAAAACGTTGAAATATAGTTCAAATTCAATAAAAATCGACAAAAATACAGTTTCTAGCTAAAATTTGATGGTTTCGTTGCACTTTCCGAGCCCGTAGGGTATCTGATTGGCTTAAAAGTACAAGAAAACACTTCAAAAGTGACGTTTCTGAAGAATTTTAACAGTTTTCTTGTATCTACGAACGCCAGAATGCATAAAATTGACCTAAACGTCTCCTTTTCCTATTCTGAGTCGATTCTGCATGCTTTAAGTGTGTTTGGTGGCTCAGAACCATCAAAAAACGTTGAAATATAGTTCAAATTCAATAAAAATCGACAAAAATACAGTTTCTAGCTAAAATTTGATGGTTTCGTTGCACTTTCCGAGCCCGTAGGGTATCTGATTGGCTTAAAAGTACAAGAAAACACTTCAAAAGTGACGTTTCTGAAGAATTTTAACAGTTTTCTTGTATCTACGAACGCCAGAATGCATAAAATTGACCTAAACGTCTCCTTTTCCTATTCTGAGTCGATTCTGCATGCTTTAAGTGTGTTTGGTGGCTCAGAACCATCAAAAAACGTTGAAATATAGTTCAAATTCAATAAAAATCGACAAAAATACAGTTTCTAGCTAAAATTTGATGGTTTCGTTGCACTTTCCGAGCCCGTAGGGTATCTGATTGGCTTAAAAGTACAAGAAAACACTTCAAAAGTGACGTTTCTGAAGAATTTTAACAGTTTTCTTGTATCTACGAACGCCAGAATGCATAAAATTGACCTAAACGTCTCCTTTTCCTATTCTGAGTCGATTCTGCATGCTTTAAGTGTGTTTGGTGGCTCAGAACCATCAAAAAACGTTGAAATATAGTTCAAATTCAATAAAAATCGACAAAAATACAGTTTCTAGCTAAAATTTGATGGTTTCGTTGCACTTTCCGAGCCCGTAGGGTATCTGATTGGCTTAAAAGTACAAGAAAACACTTCAAAAGTGACGTTTCTGAAGAATTTTAACAGTTTTCTTGTATCTACGAACGCCAGAATGCATAAAATTGACCTAAACGTCTCCTTTTCCTATTCTGAGTCGATTCTGCATGCTTTAAGTGTGTTTGGTGGCTCAGAACCATCAAAAAACGTTGAAATATAGTTCAAATTCAATAAAAATCGACAAAAATACAGTTTCTATCTAAAATTTGATGGTTTCGTTGCACTTTCCGAGCCCGTAGGGTATCTGATTGGCTTAAAAGTACAAGAAAACACTTCAAAAGTGACGTTTCTGAAGAATTTTAACAGTTTTCTTGTATCTACGAACGCCAGAATGCATAAAATTGACCTAAACGTCTCCTTTTCCTATTCTGAGTCGATTCTGCATGCTTTAAGTGTGTTTGGTGGCTCAGAACCATCAAAAAACGTTGAAATATAGTTCAAATTCAATAAAAATCGACAAAAATACAGTTTCTAGCTAAAATTTGATGGTTTCGTTGCACTTTCCGAGCCCGTAGGGTATCTGATTGGCTTAAAAGTACAAGAAAACACTTCAAAAGTGACGTTTCTGAAGAATTTTAACAGTTTCCTTGTATCTGCGAACGCCAGAATGCATAAAATTGACCTAAACGTCTCATTTTCCTATTCTGAGTCGATTCTGCATGCTTTAAGTGTGTTTGGTGGCTCAGAACCATCAAAAAACGTTGAAATATAGTTCAAATTCAATAAAAATCGACAAAAATACAGTTTCTAGCTAAAATTTGATGGTTTCGTTGCACTTTCCGAGCCCGTAGGGTATCTGATTGGCTTAAAAGTACAAGAAAACACTTCAAAAGTGACGTTTCTGAAGAATTTTAACAGTTTTCTTGTATCTACGAACGCCAGAATGCATAAAATTGACCTAAACGTCTCCTTTTCCTATTCTGAGTCGATTCTGCATGCTTTAAGTGTGTTTGGTGGCTCAGAACCATCAAAAAACGTTGAAATATAGTTCAAATTCAATAAAAATCGACAAAAATACAGTTTCTAGCTAAAATTTGATGGTTTCATTGCACTTTCCGAGCCCGTAGGGTATCTGATTGGCTTAAAAGTACAAGAAAACACTTCAAAAGTGACGTTTCTGAAGAATTTTAACAGTTTTCTTGTATCTACGAACGCCAGAATGCATAAAATCGACCTAAACGTCTCCTTTTCCTATTCTGAGTCGATTCTGCATGCTTTAAGTGTGTTTGGTGGCTCAGAACCATCAAAAAACGTTGAAATATAGTTCAAATTCAATAAAAATCGACAAAAATACAGTTTCTAGCTAAAATTTGATGGTTTCGTTGCACTTTCCGAGCCCGTAGGGTATCTGATTGGCTTAAAAGTACAAGAAAACACTTCAAAAGTGACGTTTCTGAAGAATTTTAACAGTTTTCTTGTATCTACGAACGCCAGAATGCATAAAATTGACCTAAACGTCTCCTTTTCCTATTCTGAGTCGATTCTGCATGCTTTAAGTGTGTTTGGTGGCTCAGAACCATCAAAAAACGTTGAAATATAGTTCAAATTCAATAAAAATCGACAAAAATACAGTTTCTAGCTAAAATTTGATGGTTTCGTTGCACTTTCCGAGCCCGTAGGGTATCTGATTGGCTTAAAAGTACAAGAAAACACTTCAAAAGTGACGTTTCTGAAGAATTTTAACAGTTTTCTTGTATCTACGAACGCCAGAATGCATAAAATTGACCTAAACGTCTCCTTTTCCTATTCTGAGTCGATTCTGCATGCTTTAAGTGTGTTTGGTGGCTCAGAACCATCAAAAAACGTTGAAATATAGTTCAAATTCAATAAAAATCGACAAAAATACAGTTTCTAGCTAAAATTTGATGGTTTCGTTGCACTTTCCGAGCCCGTAGGGTATCTGATTGGCTTAAAAGTACAAGAAAACACTTCAAAAGTGACGTTTCTGAAGAATTTTAACAGTTTTCTTGTATCTACGAACGCCAGAATGCATAAAATTGACCTAAACGTCTCCTTTTCCTATTCTGAGTCGATTCTGCATGCTTTAAGTGTGTTTGGTGGCTCAGAACCATCAAAAAACGTTGAAATATAGTTCAAATTCAATAAAAATCGACAAAAATACAGTTTCTATCTAAAATTTGATGGTTTCGTTGCACTTTCCGAGCCCTTAGGGTATCTGATTGGCTTAAAAGTACAAGAAAACACTTCAAAAGTGACGTTTCTGAAGAATTTTAACAGTTTTCTTGTATCTACGAACGCCAGAATGCATAAAATTGACCTAAACGTCTCCTTTTCCTATTCTGAGTCGATTCTGCATGCTTTAAGTGTGTTTGGTGGCTCAGAACCATCAAAAAACGTTGAAATATAGTTCAAATTCAATAAAAATCGACAAAAATACAGTTTCTAGCTAAAATTTGATGGTTTCGTTGCACTTTCCGAGCCCGTAGGGTATCTGATTGGCTTAAAAGTACAAGAAAACACTTCAAAAGTGACGTTTCTGAAGAATTTTAACAGTTTCCTTGTATCTGCGAACGCCAGAATGCATAAAATTGACCTAAACGTCTCATTTTCCTATTCTGAGTCGATTCTGCATGCTTTAAGTGTGTTTGGTGGCTCAGAACCATCAAAAAACGTTGAAATATAGTTCAAATTCAATAAAAACCGACAAAAATACAGTTTCTAGCTAAAATTTGATGGTTTCGTTGCACTTTCCGAGCCCGTAGGGTATCTGATTGGCTTAAAAGTACAAGAAAACACTTCAAAAGTGACGTTTCTGAAGAATTTTAACAGTTTTCTTGTATCTACGAACGCCAGAATGCATAAAATTGACCTAAACGTCTCCTTTTCCTATTCTGAGTCGATTCTGCATGCTTTAAGTGTGTTTGGTGGCTCAGAACCATCAAAAAACGTTGAAATATAGTTCAAATTCAATAAAAATCGACAAAAATACAGTTTCTAGCTAAAATTTGATGGTTTCGTTGCACTTTCCGTGCCCGTAGGGTATCTGATTGGCTTAAAAGTACAAGAAAACACTTCAAAAGTGACGTTTCTGAAGAATTTTAACAGTTTTCTTGTATCTACGAACGCCAGAATGCATAAAATTGACCTAAACGTCACCTTTTCCTATTCTGAGTCGATTCTGCATGCTTTAAGTGTGTTTGGTGGCTCAGAACCATCAAAAAACGTTGAAATATAGTTCAAATTCAATAAAAATCGACAAAAATACAGTTTCTAGCTAAAATTTGATGGTTTCGTTGCACTTTCCGAGCCCGTAGGGTATCTGATTGGCTTAAAAGTACAAGAAAACACTTCAAAAGTGACGTTTCTGAAGAATTTTAACAGTTTTCTTGTATCTACGAACGCCAGAATGCATAAAATTGACCTAAACGTCTCCTTTTCCTATTCTGAGTCGATTCTGCATGCTTTAAGTGTGTTTGGTGGCTCAGAACCATCAAAAAACGTTGAAATATAGTTCAAATTCAATAAAAATCGACAAAAATACAGTTTCTAGCTAAAATTTGATGGTTTCGTTGCACTTTCCGAGCCCGTAGGGTATCTGATTGGCTTAAAAGTACAAGAAAACACTTCAAAAGTGACGTTTCTGAAGAATTTTAACAGTTTTCTTGTATCTACGAACGCCAGAATGCATAAAATTGACCTAATCGTCTCCTTTTCCTATTCTGAGTCGATTCTGCATGCTTTAAGTGTGTTTGGTGGCTCAGAACCATCAAAAAACGTTGAAATATAGTTCAAATTCAATAAAAATCGACAAAAATACAGGTTCTAGCTAAAATTTGATGGTTTCGTTGCACTTTCCGAGCCCGTAGGGTATCTGATTGGCTTAAAAGTACAAGAAAACACTTCAAAAGTGACGTTTCTGAAGAATTTTAACAGTTTTCTTGTATCTACGAACGCCAGAATGCATAAAATTGACCTAAACGTCTCCTTTTCCTATTCTGAGTCGATTCTGCATGCTTTAAGTGTGTTTGGTGGCTCAGAACCATCAAAAAACGTTGAAATATAGTTCAAATTCAATAAAAATCGACAAAAATACAGTTTCTAGCTAAAATTTGATGGTTTCGTTGCACTTTCCGAGCCCGTAGGGTATCTGATTGGCTTAAAAGTACAAGAAAACACTTCAAAAGTGACGTTTCTGAAGAATTTTAACAGTTTTCTTGTATCTACGAACGCCAGAATGCATAAAATTGACCTAAACGTCTCCTTTTCCTATTCTGAGTCGATTCTGCATGCTTTAAGTGTGTTTGGTGGCTCAGAACCATCAAAAAACGTTGAAATATAGTTCAAATTCAATAAAAATTGACAAAAATACAGTTTCTAGCTAAAATTTGATGGTTTCGTTGCACTTTCCGAGCCCGTAGGTTATCTGATTGGCTTAAAAGTACAAGAAAACACTTCAAAAGTGACGTTTCTGAAGAATTTTAACAGTTTTCTTGTATCTACGAACGCCAGAATGCATAAAATTGACCTAAACGTCTCCTTTTCCTATTCTGAGTCGATTCTGCATGTTTTAAGTGTGTTTGGTGGCTCAGAACCATCAAAAAACGTTGAAATATAGTTCAAATTCAATAAAAATCGACAAAAATACAGTTTCTAGCTAAAATTTGATGGTTTCGTTGCACTTTCCGAGCCCGTAGGGTATCTGATTGGCTTAAAAGTACAAGAAAACACTTCAAAAGTGACGTTTCTAAAGAATTTTAACAGTTTTCTTGTATCTACGAACGCCAGAATGCATAAAATTGTCCTAAACGTCTCCTTTTCCTATTCTGAGTCGATTCTGCATGCTTTAAGTGTGTTTGGTGGCTCAGAACCATCAAAAAACGTTGAAATATAGTTCAAATTCAATAAAAATCGACAAAAATACAGTTTCTAGCTAAAATTTGATGGTTTCGTTGCACTTTCCGAGCCCGTAGGGTATCTGATTGGCTTAAAAGTACAAGAAAACACTTCAAAAGTGACGTTTCTGAAGAATTTTAACAGTTTCCTTGTATCTGCGAACGCCAGAATGCATAAAATTGACCTAAACGTCTCATTTTCCTATTCTGAGTCGATTCTGCATGCTTTAAGTGTGTTTGGTGGCTCAGAACCATCAAAAAACGTTGAAATATAGTTCAAATTCAATAAAAACCGACAAAAATACAGTTTCTAGCTAAAATTTGATGGTTTCGTTGCACTTTCCGAGCCCGTAGGGTATCTGATTGGCTTAAAAGTACAAGAAAACACTTCAAAAGTGACGTTTCTGAAGAATTTTAACAGTTTTCTTGTATCTACGAACGCCAGAATGCATAAAATTGACCTAAACGTCTCCTTTTCCTATTCTGAGTCGATTCTGCATGCTTTAAGTGTGTTTGGTGGCTCAGAACCATCAAAAAACGTTGAAATATAGTTCAAATTCAATAAAAATCGACAAAAATACAGTTTCTAGCTAAAATTTGATGGTTTCGTTGCACTTTCCGTGCCCGTAGGGTATCTGATTGGCTTAAAAGTACAAGAAAACACTTCAAAAGTGACGTTTCTGAAGAATTTTAACAGTTTTCTTGTATCTACGAACGCCAGAATGCATAAAATTGACCTAAACGTCACCTTTTCCTATTCTGAGTCGATTCTGCATGCTTTAAGTGTGTTTGGTGGCTCAGAACCATCAAAAAACGTTGAAATATAGTTCAAATTCAATAAAAATCGACAAAAATACAGTTTCTAGCTAAAATTTGATGGTTTCGTTGCACTTTCCGAGCCCGTAGGGTATCTGATTGGCTTAAAAGTACAAGAAAACACTTCAAAAGTGACGTTTCTGAAGAATTTTAACAGTTTTCTTGTATCTACGAACGCCAGAATGCATAAAATTGACCTAAACGTCTCCTTTTCCTATTCTGAGTCGATTCTGCATGCTTTAAGTGTGTTTGGTGGCTCAGAACCATCAAAAAACGTTGAAATATAGTTCAAATTCAATAAAAATCGACAAAAATACAGTTTCTAGCTAAAATTTGATGGTTTCGTTGCACTTTCCGAGCCCGTAGGGTATCTGATTGGCTTAAAAGTACAAGAAAACACTTCAAAAGTGACGTTTCTGAAGAATTTTAACAGTTTTCTTGTATCTACGAACGCCAGAATGCATAAAATTGACCTAAACGTCTCCTTTTCCTATTCTGAGTCGATTCTGCATGCTTTAAGTGTGTTTGGTGGCTCAGAACCATCAAAAAACGTTGAAATATAGTTCAAATTCAATAAAAATCGACAAAAATACAGTTTCTAGCTAAAATTTGATGGTTTCGTTGCACTTTCCGAGCCCGTAGGGTATCTGATTGGCTTAAAAGTACAAGAAAACACTTCAAAAGTGACGTTTCTGAAGAATTTTAACAGTTTTCTTGTATCTACGAACGCCAGAATGCATAAAATTGACCTAATCGTCTCCTGTTCCTATTCTGAGTCGATTCTGCATGCTTTAAGTGTGTTTGGTGGCTCAGAACCATCAAAAAACGTTGAAATATAGTTCAAATTCAATAAAAATCGACAAAAATACAGGTTCTAGCTAAAATTTGATGGTTTCGTTGCACTTTCCGAGCCCGTAGGGTATCTGATTGGCTTAAAAGTACAAGAAAACACTTCAAAAGTGACGTTTCTGAAGAATTTTAACAGTTTTCTTGTATCTACGAACGCCAGAATGCATAAAATTGACCTAAACGTCTCCTTTTCCTATTCTGAGTCGATTCTGCATGCTTTAAGTGTGTTTGGTGGCTCAGAACCATCAAAAAACGTTGAAATATAGTTCAAATTCAATAAAAATCGACAAAAATACAGTTTCTAGCTAAAATTTGATGGTTTCGTTGCACTTTCCGAGCCCGTAGGGTATCTGATTGGCTTAAAAGTACAAGAAAACACTTCAAAAGTGACGTTTCTGAAGAATTTTAACAGTTTTCTTGTATCTACGAACGCCAGAATGCATAAAATTGACCTAAACGTCTCCTTTTCCTATTCTGAGTCGATTCTGCATGCTTTAAGTGTGTTTGGTGGCTCAGAACCATCAAAAAACGTTGAAATATAGTTCAAATTCAATAAAAATTGACAAAAATACAGTTTCTAGCTAAAATTTGATGGTTTCGTTGCACTTTCCGAGCCCGTAGGGTATCTGATTGGCTTAAAAGTACAAGAAAACACTTCAAAAGTGACGTTTCTGAAGAATTTTAACAGTTTTCTTGTATCTACGAACGCCAGAATGCATAAAATTGACCTAAACGTCTCCTTTTCCTATTCTGAGTCGATTCTGCATGTTTTAAGTGTGTTTGGTGGCTCAGAACCATCAAAAAACGTTGAAATATAGTTCAAATTCAATAAAAATCGACAAAAATACAGTTTCTAGCTAAAATTTGATGGTTTCGTTGCACTTTCCGAGCCCGTAGGGTATCTGATTGGCTTAAAAGTACAAGAAAACACTTCAAAAGTGACGTTTCTAAAGAATTTTAACAGTTTTCTTGTATCTACGAACGCCAGAATGCATAAAATTGTCCTAAACGTCTCCTTTTCCTATTCTGAGTCGATTCTGCATGCTTTAAGTGTGTTTGGTGGCTCAGAACCATCAAAAAACGTTGAAATATAGTTCAAATTCAATAAAAATCGACAAAAATACAGTTTCTAGCTAAAATTTGATGGTTTCGTTGCACTTTCCGAGCCCGTAGGGTATCTGATTGGCTTAAAAGTACAAGAAAACACTTCAAAAGTGACGTTTCTGAAGAATTTTAACAGTTTCCTTGTATCTGCGAACGCCAGAATGCATAAAATTGACCTAAACGTCTCATTTTCCTATTCTGAGTCGATTCTGCATGCTTTAAGTGTGTTTGGTGGCTCAGAACCATCAAAAAACGTTGAAATATAGTTCAAATTCAATAAAAACCGACAAAAATACAGTTTCTAGCTAAAATTTGATGGTTTCGTTGCACTTTCCGAGCCCGTAGGGTATCTGATTGGCTTAAAAGTACAAGAAAACACTTCAAAAGTGACGTTTCTGAAGAATTTTAACAGTTTTCTTGTATCTACGAACGCCAGAATGCATAAAATTGACCTAAACGTCTCCTTTTCCTATTCTGAGTCGATTCTGCATGCTTTAAGTGTGTTTGGTGGCTCAGAACCATCAAAAAACGTTGAAATATAGTTCAAATTCAATAAAAATCGACAAAAATACAGTTTCTAGCTAAAATTTGATGGTTTCGTTGCACTTTCCGTGCCCGTAGGGTATCTGATTGGCTTAAAAGTACAAGAAAACACTTCAAAAGTGACGTTTCTGAAGAATTTTAACAGTTTTCTTGTATCTACGAACGCCAGAATGCATAAAATTGACCTAAACGTCACCTTTTCCTATTCTGAGTCGATTCTGCATGCTTTAAGTGTGTTTGGTGGCTCAGAACCATCAAAAAACGTTGAAATATAGTTCAAATTCAATAAAAATCGACAAAAATACAGTTTCTAGCTAAAATTTGATGGTTTCGTTGCACTTTCCGAGCCCGTAGGGTATCTGATTGGCTTAAAAGTACAAGAAAACACTTCAAAAGTGACGTTTCTGAAGAATTTTAACAGTTTTCTTGTATCTACGAACGCCAGAATGCATAAAATTGACCTAAACGTCTCCTTTTCCTATTCTGAGTCGATTCTGCATGCTTTAAGTGTGTTTGGTGGCTCAGAACCATCAAAAAACGTTGAAATATAGTTCAAATTCAATAAAAATCGACAAAAATACAGTTTCTAGCTAAAATTTGATGGTTTCGTTGCACTTTCCGAGCCCGTAGGGTATCTGATTGGCTTAAAAGTACAAGAAAACACTTCAAAAGTGACGTTTCTGAAGAATTTTAACAGTTTTCTTGTATCTACGAACGCCAGAATGCATAAAATTGACCTAATCGTCTCCTTTTCCTATTCTGAGTCGATTCTGCATGCTTTAAGTGTGTTTGGTGGCTCAGAACCATCAAAAAACGTTGAAATATAGTTCAAATTCAATAAAAATCGACAAAAATACAGGTTCTAGCTAAAATTTGATGGTTTCGTTGCACTTTCCGAGCCCGTAGGGTATCTGATTGGCTTAAAAGTACAAGAAAACACTTCAAAAGTGACGTTTCTGAAGAATTTTAACAGTTTTCTTGTATCTACGAACGCCAGAATGCATAAAATTGACCTAAACGTCTCCTTTTCCTATTCTGAGTCGATTCTGCATGCTTTAAGTGTGTTTGGTGGCTCAGAACCATCAAAAAACGTTGAAATATAGTTCAAATTCAATAAAAATCGACAAAAATACAGTTTCTAGCTAAAATTTGATGGTTTCGTTGCACTTTCCGAGCCCGTAGGGTATCTGATTGGCTTAAAAGTACAAGAAAACACTTCAAAAGTGACGTTTCTGAAGAATTTTAACAGTTTTCTTGTATCTACGAACGCCAGAATGCATAAAATTGACCTAAACGTCTCCTTTTCCTATTCTGAGTCGATTCTGCATGCTTTAAGTGTGTTTGGTGGCTCAGAACCATCAAAAAACGTTGAAATATAGTTCAAATTCAATAAAAATCGACAAAAATACAGTTTCTAGCTAAAATTTGATGGTTTCGTTGCACTTTCCGAGCCCGTAGGGTATCTGATTGGCTTAAAAGTACAAGAAAACACTTCAAAAGTGACGTTTCTGAAGAATTTTAACAGTTTTCTTGTATCTACGAACGCCAGAATGCATAAAATTGACCTAATCGTCTCCTGTTCCTATTCTGAGTCGATTCTGCATGCTTTAAGTGTGTTTGGTGGCTCAGAACCATCAAAAAACGTTGAAATATAGTTCAAATTCAATAAAAATCGACAAAAATACAGGTTCTAGCTAAAATTTGATGGTTTCGTTGCACTTTCCGAGCCCGTAGGGTATCTGATTGGCTTAAAAGTACAAGAAAACACTTCAAAAGTGACGTTTCTGAAGAATTTTAACAGTTTTCTTGTATCTACGAACGCCAGAATGCATAAAATTGACCTAAACGTCTCCTTTTCCTATTCTGAGTCGATTCTGCATGCTTTAAGTGTGTTTGGTGGCTCAGAACCATCAAAAAACGTTGAAATATAGTTCAAATTCAATAAAAATCGACAAAAATACAGTTTCTAGCTAAAATTTGATGGTTTCGTTGCACTTTCCGAGCCCGTAGGGTATCTGATTGGCTTAAAAGTACAAGAAAACACTTCAAAAGTGACGTTTCTGAAGAATTTTAACAGTTTTCTTGTATCTACGAACGCCAGAATGCATAAAATTGACCTAAACGTCTCCTTTTCCTATTCTGAGTCGATTCTGCATGCTTTAAGTGTGTTTGGTGGCTCAGAACCATCAAAAAACGTTGAAATATAGTTCAAATTCAATAAAAATTGACAAAAATACAGTTTCTAGCTAAAATTTGATGGTTTCGTTGCACTTTCCGAGCCCGTAGGGTATCTGATTGGCTTAAAAGTACAAGAAAACACTTCAAAAGTGACGTTTCTGAAGAATTTTAACAGTTTTCTTGTATCTACGAACGCCAGAATGCATAAAATTGACCTAAACGTCTCCTTTTCCTATTCTGAGTCGATTCTGCATGTTTTAAGTGTGTTTGGTGGCTCAGAACCATCAAAAAACGTTGAAATATAGTTCAAATTCAATAAAAATCGACAAAAATACAGTTTCTAGCTAAAATTTGATGGTTTCGTTGCACTTTCCGAGCCCGTAGGGTATCTGATTGGCTTAAAAGTACAAGAAAACACTTCAAAAGTGACGTTTCTAAAGAATTTTAACAGTTTTCTTGTATCTACGAACGCCAGAATGCATAAAATTGTCCTAAACGTCTCCTTTTCCTATTCTGAGTCGATTCTGCATGCTTTAAGTGTGTTTGGTGGCTCAGAACCATCAAAAAACGTTGAAATATAGTTCAAATTCAATAAAAATCGACAAAAATACAGTTTCTAGCTAAAATTTGATGGTTTCGTTGCACTTTCCGAGCCCGTAGGGTATCTGATTGGCTTAAAAGTACAAGAAAACACTTCAAAAGTGACGTTTCTGAAGAATTTTAACAGTTTCCTTGTATCTGCGAACGCCAGAATGCATAAAATTGACCTAAACGTCTCATTTTCCTATTCTGAGTCGATTCTGCATGCTTTAAGTGTGTTTGGTGGCTCAGAACCATCAAAAAACGTTGAAATATAGTTCAAATTCAATAAAAACCGACAAAAATACAGTTTCTAGCTAAAATTTGATGGTTTCGTTGCACTTTCCGAGCCCGTAGGGTATCTGATTGGCTTAAAAGTACAAGAAAACACTTCAAAAGTGACGTTTCTGAAGAATTTTAACAGTTTTCTTGTATCTACGAACGCCAGAATGCATAAAATTGACCTAAACGTCTCCTTTTCCTATTCTGAGTCGATTCTGCATGCTTTAAGTGTGTTTGGTGGCTCAGAACCATCAAAAAACGTTGAAATATAGTTCAAATTCAATAAAAATCGACAAAAATACAGTTTCTAGCTAAAATTTGATGGTTTCGTTGCACTTTCCGTGCCCGTAGGGTATCTGATTGGCTTAAAAGTACAAGAAAACACTTCAAAAGTGACGTTTCTGAAGAATTTTAACAGTTTTCTTGTATCTACGAACGCCAGAATGCATAAAATTGACCTAAACGTCACCTTTTCCTATTCTGAGTCGATTCTGCATGCTTTAAGTGTGTTTGGTGGCTCAGAACCATCAAAAAACGTTGAAATATAGTTCAAATTCAATAAAAATCGACAAAAATACAGTTTCTAGCTAAAATTTGATGGTTTCGTTGCACTTTCCGAGCCCGTAGGGTATCTGATTGGCTTAAAAGTACAAGAAAACACTTCAAAAGTGACGTTTCTGAAGAATTTTAACAGTTTTCTTGTATCTACGAACGCCAGAATGCATAAAATTGACCTAAACGTCTCCTTTTCCTATTCTGAGTCGATTCTGCATGCTTTAAGTGTGTTTGGTGGCTCAGAACCATCAAAAAACGTTGAAATATAGTTCAAATTCAATAAAAATCGACAAAAATACAGTTTCTAGCTAAAATTTGATGGTTTCGTTGCACTTTCCGAGCCCGTAGGGTATCTGATTGGCTTAAAAGTACAAGAAAACACTTCAAAAGTGACGTTTCTGAAGAATTTTAACAGTTTTCTTGTATCTACGAACGCCAGAATGCATAAAATTGACCTAATCGTCTCCTTTTCCTATTCTGAGTCGATTCTGCATGCTTTAAGTGTGTTTGGTGGCTCAGAACCATCAAAAAACGTTGAAATATAGTTCAAATTCAATAAAAATCGACAAAAATACAGGTTCTAGCTAAAATTTGATGGTTTCGTTGCACTTTCCGAGCCCGTAGGGTATCTGATTGGCTTAAAAGTACAAGAAAACACTTCAAAAGTGACGTTTCTGAAGAATTTTAACAGTTTTCTTGTATCTACGAACGCCAGAATGCATAAAATTGACCTAAACGTCTCCTTTTCCTATTCTGAGTCGATTCTGCATGCTTTAAGTGTGTTTGGTGGCTCAGAACCATCAAAAAACGTTGAAATATAGTTCAAATTCAATAAAAATCGACAAAAATACAGTTTCTAGCTAAAATTTGATGGTTTCGTTGCACTTTCCGAGCCCGTAGGGTATCTGATTGGCTTAAAAGTACAAGAAAACACTTCAAAAGTGACGTTTCTGAAGAATTTTAACAGTTTCCTTGTATCTGCGAACGCCAGAATGCATAAAATTGACCTAAACGTCTCATTTTCCTATTCTGAGTCGATTCTGCATGCTTTAAGTGTGTTTGGTGGCTCAGAACCATCAAAAAACGTTGAAATATAGTTCAAATTCAATAAAAACCGACAAAAATACAGTTTCTAGCTAAAATTTGATGGTTTCGTTGCACTTTCCGAGCCCGTAGGGTATCTGATTGGCTTAAAAGTACAAGAAAACACTTCAAAAGTGACGTTTCTGAAGAATTTTAACAGTTTTCTTGTATCTACGAACGCCAGAATGCATAAAATTGACCTAAACGTCTCCTTTTCCTATTCTGAGTCGATTCTGCATGCTTTAAGTGTGTTTGGTGGCTCAGAACCATCAAAAAACGTTGAAATATAGTTCAAATTCAATAAAAATCGACAAAAATACAGTTTCTAGCTAAAATTTGATGGTTTCGTTGCACTTTCCGTGCCCGTAGGGTATCTGATTGGCTTAAAAGTACAAGAAAACACTTCAAAAGTGACGTTTCTGAAGAATTTTAACAGTTTTCTTGTATCTACGAACGCCAGAATGCATAAAATTGACCTAAACGTCACCTTTTCCTATTCTGAGTCGATTCTGCATGCTTTAAGTGTGTTTGGTGGCTCAGAACCATCAAAAAACGTTGAAATATAGTTCAAATTCAATAAAAATCGACAAAAATACAGTTTCTAGCTAAAATTTGATGGTTTCGTTGCACTTTCCGAGCCCGTAGGGTATCTGATTGGCTTAAAAGTACAAGAAAACACTTCAAAAGTGACGTTTCTGAAGAATTTTAACAGTTTTCTTGTATCTACGAACGCCAGAATGCATAAAATTGACCTAAACGTCTCCTTTTCCTATTCTGAGTCGATTCTGCATGCTTTAAGTGTGTTTGGTGGCTCAGAACCATCAAAAAACGTTGAAATATAGTTCAAATTCAATAAAAATCGACAAAAATACAGTTTCTAGCTAAAATTTGATGGTTTCGTTGCACTTTCCGAGCCCGTAGGGTATCTGATTGGCTTAAAAGTACAAGAAAACACTTCAAAAGTGACGTTTCTGAAGAATTTTAACAGTTTTCTTGTATCTACGAACGCCAGAATGCATAAAATTGACCTAATCGTCTCCTTTTCCTATTCTGAGTCGATTCTGCATGCTTTAAGTGTGTTTGGTGGCTCAGAACCATCAAAAAACGTTGAAATATAGTTCAAATTCAATAAAAATCGACAAAAATACAGGTTCTAGCTAAAATTTGATGGTTTCGTTGCACTTTCCGAGCCCGTAGGGTATCTGATTGGCTTAAAAGTACAAGAAAACACTTCAAAAGTGACGTTTCTGAAGAATTTTAACAGTTTTCTTGTATCTACGAACGCCAGAATGCATAAAATTGACCTAAACGTCTCCTTTTCCTATTCTGAGTCGATTCTGCATGCTTTAAGTGTGTTTGGTGGCTCAGAACCATCAAAAAACGTTGAAATATAGTTCAAATTCAATAAAAATCGACAAAAATACAGTTTCTAGCTAAAATTTGATGGTTTCGTTGCACTTTCCGAGCCCGTAGGGTATCTGATTGGCTTAAAAGTACAAGAAAACACTTCAAAAGTGACGTTTCTGAAGAATTTTAACAGTTTTCTTGTATCTACGAACGCCAGAATGCATAAAATTGACCTAAACGTCTCCTTTTCCTATTCTGAGTCGATTCTGCATGCTTTAAGTGTGTTTGGTGGCTCAGAACCATCAAAAAACTTTGAAATATAGTTCAAATTCAATAAAAATTGACAAAAATACAGTTTCTAGCTAAAATTTGATGGTTTCGTTGCACTTTCCGAGCCCGTAGGGTATCTGATTGGCTTAAAAGTACAAGAAAACACTTCAAAAGTGACGTTTCTGAAGAATTTTAACAGTTTTCTTGTATCTACGAACGCCAGAATGCATAAAATTGACCTAAACGTCTCCTTTTCCTATTCTGAGTCGATTCTGCATGTTTTAAGTGTGTTTGGTGGCTCAGAACCATCAAAAAACGTTGAAATATAGTTCAAATTCAATAAAAATCGACAAAAATACAGTTTCTAGCTAAAATTTGATGGTTTCGTTGCACTTTCCGAGCCCGTAGGGTATCTGATTGGCTTAAAAGTACAAGAAAACACTTCAAAAGTGACGTTTCTGAAGAATTTTAACAGTTTTCTTGTATCTACGAACGCCAGAATGCATAAAATTGACCTAAACGTCTCCTTTTCCTATTCTGAGTCGATTCTGCATGCTTTAAGTGTGTTTGGTGGCTCAGAACCATCAAAAAACGTTGAAATATAGTTCAAATTCAATAAAAATCGACAGAAATACAGTTTCTAGCTAAAATTTGATGGTTTCGTTGCACTTTCCGAGCCCGTAGGGTATCTGATTGGCTTAAAAGTACAAGAAAACACTTCAAAAGTGACGTTTCTGAAGAATTTTAACAGTTTTCTTGTATCTACGAACGCCAGAATGCATAAAATTGACCTAAACGTCTCCTTTTCCTATTCTGAGTCGATTCTGCATGCTTTAAGTGTGTTTGGTGGCTCAGAACCATCAAAAAACGTTGAAATATAGTTCAAATTCAATAAAAATCGACAAAAATACAGTTTCTAGCTAAAATTTGATGGTTTCGTTGCACTTTCCGAGCCCGTTGGGTATCTGATTGGCTTAAAAGTAGAAGAAAACACTTCAAAAGTGACGTTTCTGAAGAATTTTAACAGTTTTCTTGTATCTACGAACGCCAGAATGCATAAAATTGACCTAAACGTCTCCTTTTCCTATTCTGAGTCGATTCTGCATGCTTTAAGTGTGTTTGGTGGCTCAGAACCATCAAAAAACGTTGAAATATAGTTCAAATTCAATAAAAATCGACAAAAATACAGTTTCTAGCTAAAATTTGATGGTTTCGTTGCACTTTCCGAGCCCGTAGGGTATCTGATTGGCTTAAAAGTACAAGAAAACACTTCAAAAGTGACGTTTCTGAAGAATTTTAACAGTTTTCTTGTATCTACGAACGCCAGAATGCATAAAATTGACCTAAACGTCTCCTTTTCCTATTCTGAGTCGATTCTGCATGCTTTAAGTGTGTTTGGTGGCTCAGAACCATCAAAAAACGTTGAAATATAGTTCAAATTCAATAAAAATCGACAAAAATGCAGTTTCTAGCTAAAATTTGATGGTTTCGTTGCACTTTCCGAGCCCGTAGGGTATCTGATTGGCTTAAAAGTACAAGAAAACACTTCAAAAGTGACGTTTCTGAAGAATTTTAACAGTTTTCTTGTATCAACGAACGCCAGAATGCATAAAATTGACCTAAACGTCTCCTTTTCCTATTCTGAGTCGATTCTGCATGCTTTAAGTGTGTTTGGTGGCTCAGAACCATCAAAAAACGTTGAAATATAGTTCAAATTCAATAAAAATCGACAAAAATACAGTTTCTAGCTAAAATTTGATGGTTTCGTTGCACTTTCCGAGCCCGTAGGGTATCTGATTGGCTTAAAAGTACAAGAAAACACTTCAAAAGTGACGTTTCTGAAGAATTTTAACAGTTTTCTTGTATCTACGAACGCCAGAATGCATAAAATTGACCTAAACGTCTCCTTTTCCTATTCCGAGTCGATTCTGCATGCTTTAAGTGTGTTTGGTGGCTCAGAACCATCAAAAAACGTTGAAATATAGTTCAAATTCAATAAAAATCGACAAAAATACAGTTTCTAGCTAAAATTTGATGGTTTCGTTGCACTTTCCGAGCCCGTAGGGTATCTGATTGGCTTAAAAGTACAAGAAAACACTTCAAAAGTGACGTTTCTGAAGAATTTTAACAGTTTTCTTGTATCTACGAACGCCAGAATGCATAAAATCGACCTAAACGTCTCCTTTTCCTATTCTGAGTCGATTCTGCATGCTTTAAGTGTGTTTGGTGGCTCAGAACCATCAAAAAACGTTGAAATATAGTTCAAATTCAATAAAAATCGACAAAAATACAGTTTCTAGCTAAAATTTGATGGTTTCGTTGCACTTTCCGAGCCCGTAAGGTATCTGATTGGCTTAAAAGTACAAGAAAACACTTCAAAAGTGACGTTTCTGAAGAATTTTAACAGTTTTCTTGTATCTACGAACGCCAGAATGCATAAAATTGACCTAAACGTCTCCTTTTCCTATTCTGAGTCGATTCTGCATGCTTTAAGTGTGTTTGGTGGCTCAGAACCATCAAAAAACGTTGAAATATAGTTCAAATTCAATAAAAATCGACAAAAATACAGTTTCTAGCTAAAATTTGATGGTTTCGTTGCACTTTCCGAGCCCGTAGGGTATCTGATTGGCTTAAAAGTACAAGAAAACACTTCAAAAGTGACGTTTCTGAAGAATTTTAACAGTTTTCTTGTATCTACGAACGCCAGAATGCATAAAATTGACCTAAACGTCTCCTTTTCCTATTCTGAGTCGATTCTGCATGCTTTAAGTGTGTTTGGTGGCTCAGAACCATCAAAAAACGTTGAAATATAGTTCAAATTCAATAAAAATCGACAAAAACACAGTTTCTAGCTAAAATTTGATGGTTTCGTTGCACTTTCCGAGCCCGTAGGGTATCTGATTGGCTTAAAAGTACAAGAAAACACTTCAAAAGTGACGTTTCTGAAGAATTTTAACAGTTTTCTTGTATCTACGAACGCCAGAATGCATAAAATTGACCTAAACGTCTCCTTTTCCTATTCTGAGTCGATTCTGCATGCTTTAAGTGTGTTTGGTGGTTCAGAACCATCAAAAAACGTTCAAATATAGTTCAAATTCAATAAAAATCGACAAAAATACAGTTTCTAGCTAAAATTTGATGGTTTCGTTGCAATTTCCGAGCCCGTTGGGTATCTGATTGGCTTAAAAGTACAAGAAAACACTTCAAAAGTGACGTTTCTGAAGAATTTTAACAGTTTTCTTGTATCTACGAACGCCAGAATGCATAAAATTGACCTAAACGTCTCCTTTTCCTATTCTGAGTCGATTCTGCATGCTTTAAGTGTGTTTGGTGGCTCAGAACCATCAAAAAACGTTGAAATATAGTTCAAATTCAATAAAAATCGACAAAAATACAGTTTCTAGTTAAAATTTGATGGTTTCGTTGCACTTTCCGAGCCCGTAGGGTATCTGATTGGCTTAAAAGTACAAGAAAACACTTCAAAAGTGACGTTTCTGAAGAATTTTAACAGTTTTCTTGTATCTACGAACGCCAGAATGCATAAAATTGACCTAAACGTCTCCTTTTCCTATTCTGAGTCGATTCTGCATGCTTTAAGTGTGTTTGGTGGCTCAGAACCATCAAAAAACGTTGAAATATAGTTCAAATTCAATAAAAATCGACAAAAATACAGTTTCTAGCTAAAATTTGATGGTTTCGTTGCACTTTCCGAGCCCGTAGGGTATCTGATTGGCTTAAAAGTACAAGAAAACACTTCAAAAGTGACGTTTCTGAAGAATTTTAACAGTTTTCTTGTATCTACGAACGCCAGAATGCATAAAATTGACCTAAACGTCTCCTTTTCCTATTCTGAGTCGATTCTGCATGCTTTAAGTGTGTTTGGTGGCTCAGAACCATCAAAAAACGTTGAAATATAGTTCAAATTCAATAAAAATCGACAAAAACACAGTTTCTAGCTAAAATTTGATGGTTTCGTTGCACTTTCCGAGCCCGTAGGGTATCTGATTGGCTTAAAAGTACAAGAAAACACTTCAAAAGTGACGTTTCTGAAGAATTTTAACAGTTTTCTTGTATCTACGAACGCCAGAATGCATAAAATTGACCTAAACGTCTCCTTTTCCTATTCTGAGTCGATTCTGCATGCTTTAAGTGTGTTTGGTGGTTCAGAACCATCAAAAAACGTTCAAATATAGTTCAAATTCAATAAAAATCGACAAAAATACAGTTTCTAGCTAAAATTTGATGGTTTCGTTGCAATTTCCGAGCCCGTTGGGTATCTGATTGGCTTAAAAGTACAAGAAAACACTTCAAAAGTGACGTTTCTGAAGAATTTTAACAGTTTTCTTGTATCTACGAACGCCAGAATGCATAAAATTGACCTAAACCTCTCCTTTTCCTATTCTGAGTCGATTCTGCATGATTTAAGTGCGTTTGGTGGCTCAGAAGCATCAAAAAACGTTGAAATATAGTTCAAATTCAATAAAAATCGACAAAAATACAGTTTCTAGCTAAAATTTGATGGTTTCGTTGCACTTTCCGAGCCCGTTGGGTATCTGATTGGCTTAAAAGTACAAGAAAACACTTCAAAAGTGACGTTTCTGAAGAATTTTAACAGTTTTCTTGTATCTACGAACGCCAGAACCCATAAAATTGACCTAAACGTCTCCTTTTCCTATTCTGAGTCGATTCTGCATGCTTTAAGTGTGTTTGGTGGCTCAGAACCATCAATAAACGTTGAAATATAGTTCAAATTCAATAAAAATCGACAAAAATACAGTTTCTAGCTAAAATTTGATGGTTTCGTTGCACTTTCCGAGCCCGTAGGGTATCTGATTGGCTTAAAAGTACAAGAAAACACTCCAAAAGTGACGTTTCTGAAGAATTTTAACAGTTTTCTTGTATCTACGAACGCCAGAATGCATAAAATTGACCTAAACGTCTCCTTTTCCTATTCTGAGTCGATTCTGCATGCTTTAAGTGTGTTTGGTGGCTCAGAACCATCAAAAAACGTTGAAATATAGTTCAAATTCAATAAAAATCGACAAAAATACAGTTTCTAGCTAAAATTTGATGGTTTCGTTGCACTTTCCGAGCCCGTAGGGTATCTGATTGGCTTAAAAGTACAAGAAAACACTTCAAAAGTGACGTTTCTGAAGAATTTTAACAGTTTTCTTGTATCTACGAACGCCAGAATGCATGAAATTGACCTAAACGTCTCCTTTTCCTATTCTGAGTCGATTCTGCATGCTTTAAGTGTGTTTGGTGGCTCAGAACCATCAAAAAACTTTGAAATATAGTTCAAATTCAATAAAAATCGACAAAAATTCAGTTTCTAGCTAAAATTTGATGGTTTCGTTGCACTTTCCGAGCCCGTAGGGTATCTGATTGGCTTAAAAGTACAAGAAAACACTTCAAAAGTGACGTTTCTGAAGAATTTTAACAGTTTTCTTGTATCTATGAACGCCAGAATGCATAAAATTGACCTAAACGTCTCCTTTTCCTATTCTGAGTCGATTCTGCATGCTTTAAGTGTGTTTGGTGGCTCAGAACCATCAAAAAACGTTGAAATATAGTTCAAATTCAATAAAAATCGTAAAAAATACAGTTTCTAGCTAAAATTTGATGGTTTCGATGCACTTTCCGAGCCCGTAGGGTATCTGATTGGTTTAAAAGTACAAGAAAACACTTCAAAAGTGACGTTTCTGAAGAATTTTAACAGTTTTCTTGTATCTACGAACGCCAGAATGCATAAAATTGACCTAAACGTCTCCTTTTCCTATTCTGAGTCGATTCTGCATGCTTTAAGTGTGTTTGGTGGCTCAGAACCATCAAAAAACGTTGAAATATAGTTCAAATTCAATAAAAATCGACAAAAATACAGTTTCTAGCTAAAATTTGATGGTTTCGTTGCACTTTCCGAGCCCGTAGGGTATCTGATTGGCTTAAAATTACAAGAAAACACTTCAAAAGTGACGTTTCTGAAGAATTTTAACAGTTTTCTTGTATCTACGAACGCCAGAATGCATAAAATTGACCTAAACGTCTCCTTTTCCTATTCTGAGTCGATTCTGCATGCTTTAAGTGTGTTTGGTGGCTCAGAACCATCAAAAAACGTTGAAATATAGTTCAAATTCAATAAAAATCGACAAAAATACAGTTTCTAGCTAAAATTTGATGGTTTTGTTGCACTTTCCGAGCCCGTTGGGTATCTGATTGGCTTAAAAGTACAAGAAAACACTTCAAAAGTGACGTTTCTGAAGAATTTTAACAGTTTTCTTGTATCTACGAACGCCAGAATGCATAAAATTGACCTAAACGTCTCCTTTTCCTATTCTGAGTCGATTCTGCATGCTTTAAGTGTGTTTGGTGGCTCAGAACCATCAAAAAACGTTGAAATATAGTTCAAATTCAATAAAAATCGACAAAAATACAGTTTCTAGCTAAAATTTGATGGTTTCGTTGCACTTTCCGAGCCCGTAGGGTATCTGATTGGCTTAAAAGTACAAGAAAACACTTCAAAAGTGACGTTTCTGAAGAATTTTAACAGTTTTCTTGTATCTACGAACGCCAGAATGCATAAAATTGACCTAAACGTCTAATTTTCCTATTCTGAGTCGATTCTGCATGCTTTAAGTGTGTTTGGTGGCTCAGAACCATCAAAAAACGTTGAAATATAGTTCAAATTCAATAAAAATCGACAAAAATACAGTTTCTAGCTAAAATTTGATGGTTTCGTTGCACTTTCCGAGCCCGTAGGGTATCTGATTGGCTTAAAAGTACAAGAAAACACTTCAAAACTGACGTTTCTGAAGAATTTTAACAGTTTTCTTGTATCTACGAACGCCAGAATGCATAAAATTGACCTAAACGTCTCCTTTTCCTATTCTGAGTCGATTCTGCATGCTTTAAGTGTGTTTGGTGGCTCAGAACCATCAAAAAACGTTGAAATATAGTTCAAATTCAATAAAAATCGACAAAAATACAGTTTCTAGCTAAAATTTGATGGTTTCGTTGCACTTTCCGAGCCCGTAGGGTATCTGATTGGCTTAAAAGTACAAGAAAACACTTCAAAAGTGACGTTTCTGAAGAATTTTAACAGTTTTCTTGTATCTACGAACGCCAGAATGCATAAAATTGACCTAAACGTCTCCTTTTCCTATTCTGAGTCGATTCTGCATGCTTTAAGTGTGTTTGGTGGCTCAGAACCATCAAAAAACGTTGAAATATAGTTCAAATTCAATAAAAATCGACAAAAATACAGTTTCTAGCTAAAATTTGATGGTTTCGTTGCACTTTCCGAGCCCGTAGGGTATCTGATTGGCTTAAAAGTACAAGAAAACACTTCAAAAGTGACGTTTCTGAAGAATTTTAACAGTTTTCTTGTATCTTCGAACGCCAGAATGCATAAAATTGACCTAAACGTCTCCTTTTCCTATTCTGAGTCGATTCTGCATGCTTTAAGTGTGTTTGGTGGCTCAGAACCATCAAAAAACGTTGAAATATATTATTATTATTATTATTATTATTATTAAGGTATATCTCCTAACAGGCTTAAGAGCCCAATTACTAGGAGACAATAGAAAAATATAGCAAAATATAAAGAAGCAGTTGTTTATCATGTTTCCATTACATATAGGCCATTATACCTGAAAACATTTCTTAATCTCCAATCTTTTACAGCAAAATATGTCAACTTGTTCTTCAATATCTTTATAGGACTCAAGCGTCTGGTATAACGGTGATGATTTCATGATATTTGTTCTGGGTATTGGTTGTTGAAATATAAAATGGAACCTTAAATTATGTGATAGAACCCGAATATTTATCATCGCCACTAATCTTTCGCATTTGATCATGTTGTTAATTACACCATGCAGTAAAAGTAAGTATAGTTCAAATTCAATAAAAATCGACAAAAATACAGTTTCTAGCTAAAATTTGATGGTTTCGTTGCACTTTCCGAGCCCGTAGGGTATCTGATTGGCTTAAAAGTACAAGAAAACACTTCAAAAGTGACGTTTCTGAAGAATTTTAACAGTTTTCTTGTATCTACGAACGCCAGAATGCATAAAATTGACCTAAACGTCTCCTTTTCCTATTCTGAGTCGATTCTGCATGCTTTAAGTGTGTTTGGTGGCTCAGAACCATCAAAAAACGTTGAAATATAGTTCAAATTCAATAAAAATCGACAAAAATACAGTTTCTAGCTAAAATTTGATGGTTTCGTTGCACTTTCCGAGCCCGTAGGGTATCTGATTGGCTTAAAAGTACAAGAAAACACTTCAAAAGTGTGTTTGGTGGCTCAGAACCATCAAAAAACGTTGAAATATAGTTCAAATTCAATAAAAATCGACAAAAATACAGTTTCTAGCTAAAATTTGATGGTTTCGTTGCACTTTCCGAGCCCGTAGGGTATCTGATTGGCTTAAAAGTACAAGAAAACACTTCAAAAGTGACGTTTCTGAAGAATTTTAACAGTTTTCTTGTATCTTCGAACGCCAGAATGCATAAAATTGACCTAAACGTCTCCTTTTCCTATTCTGAGTCGATTCTGCATGCTTTAAGTGTGTTTGGTGGCTCAGAACCATCAAAAAACGTTGAAATATAGTTCAAATTCAATAAAAATCTAGCTAAAATTTGATGGTTTCGTTGCACTTTCCGAGCCCGTAGGGTATCTGATTGGCTTAAAAGTACAAGAAAACACTTCAAAAGTGACGTTTCTGAAGAATTTTAACAGTTTTCTTGTATCTACGAACGCCAGAATGCATAAAATTGACCTAAACGTCTCCTTTTCCTATTCTGAGTCGATTCTGCATGCTTTAAGTGTGTTTGGTGGCTCAGAACCATCAAAAAACGTTGAAATATAGTTCAAATTCAATAAAAATCGACAAAAATACAGTTTCTAGCTAAAATTTGATGGTTTCGTTGCACTTTCCGAGCCCGTAGGGTATCTGATTGGCTTAAAAGTACAAGAAAACACTTCAAAAGTGTGTTTGGTGGCTCAGAACCATCAAAAAACGTTGAAATATAGTTCAAATTCAATAAAAATCGACAAAAATACAGTTTCTAGCTAAAATTTGATGGTTTCGTTGCACTTTCCGAGCCCGTAGGGTATCTGATTGGCTTAAAAGTACAAGAAAACACTTCAAAAGTGACGTTTCTGAAGAATTTTAACAGTTTTCTTGTATCTTCGAACGCCAGAATGCATAAAATTGACCTAAACGTCTCCTTTTCCTATTCTGAGTCGATTCTGCATGCTTTAAGTGTGTTTGGTGGCTCAGAACCATCAAAAAACGTTGAAATATATTATTATTATTATTATTATTATTATTAAGGTATATCTCCTAACAGGCTTAAGAGCCCAATTACTAGGAGACAATAGAAAAATATAGCAAAATATAAAGAAGCAGTTGTTTATCATGTTTCCATTACATATAGGCCATTATACCTGAAAACATTTCTTAATCTCCAATCTTTTACAGCAAAATATGTCAACTTGTTCTTCAATATCTTTATAGGACTCAAGCGTCTGGTATAACGGTGATGATTTCATGATATTTGTTCTGGGTATTGGTTGTTGAAATATAAAATGGAACCTTAAATTATGTGATAGAACCCGAATATTTATCATCGCCACTAATCTTTCGCATTTGATCATGTTGTTAATTACACCATGCAGTAAAAGTAAGTATAGTTCAAATTCAATAAAAATCGACAAAAATACAGTTTCTAGCTAAAATTTGATGGTTTCGTTGCACTTTCCGAGCCCGTAGGGTATCTGATTGGCTTAAAAGTACAAGAAAACACTTCAAAAGTGACGTTTCTGAAGAATTTTAACAGTTTTCTTGTATCTACGAACGCCAGAATGCATAAAATTGACCTAAACGTCTCCTTTTCCTATTCTGAGTCGATTCTGCATGCTTTAAGTGTGTTTGGTGGCTCAGAACCATCAAAAAACGTTGAAATATAGTTCAAATTCAATAAAAATCGACAAAAATACAGTTTCTAGCTAAAATTTGATGGTTTCGTTGCACTTTCCGAGCCCGTAGGGTATCTGATTGGCTTAAAAGTACAAGAAAACACTTCAAAAGTGACGTTTCTGAAGAATTTTAACAGTTTTCTTGTATCTACGAACGCCAGAACGCCAGAATGCATAAAATTGACCTAAACGTCTCCTTTTCCTATTCTGAGTCGATTCTGCATGCTTTAAGTGTGTTTGGTGGCTCAGAACCATCAAAAAACGTTGAAATATAGTTCAAATTCAATAAAAATCGACAAAAATACAGTTTCTAGCTAAAATTTGATGGTTTCGTTGCACTTTCCGAGCCCGTAGGGTATCTGATTGGCTTAAAAGTACAAGAAAACACTTCAAAAGTGACGTTTCTGAAGAATTTTAACAGTTTTCTTGTATCTACGAACGCCAGAATGCATAAAATTGACCTAAACGTCTCCTTTTCCTATTCTGAGTCGATTCTGCATGCTTTAAGTGTGTTTGGTGGCTCAGAACCATCAAAAAACGTTGAAATATAGTTCAAATTCAATAAAAATCGACAAAAATACAGTTTCTAGCTAAAATTTGATGGTTTCGTTGCACTTTCCGAGCCCGTAGGGTATCTGATTGGCTTAAAAGTACAAGAAAACACTTCAAAAGTGACGTTTCTGAAGAATTTTAACAGTTTTCTTGTATCTACGACCGCCAGAATGCATAAAATTGACCTAAACGTCTCCTTTTCCTATTCTGAGTCGATTCTGCATGCTTTAAGTGTGTTTGGTGGCTCAGAACCATCAAAAAACGTTGAAATATAGTTCAAATTCAATAAAAATCGACAAAAATACAGTTTCTAGCTAAAATTTGATGGTTTCGTTGCACTTTCCGAGCCCGTAGGGTATCTGATTGGCTTAAAAGTACAAGAAAACACTTCAAAAGTGACGTTTCTGAAGAATTTTAACAGTTTTCTTGTATCTACGAACGCCAGAATGCATAAAATTGACCTAAACGTCTCCTTTTCCTATTCTGAGTCGATTCTGCATGCTTTAAGTGTGTTTGGTGGCTCAGAACCATCAAAAAACGTTGAAATATAGTTCAAATTCAATAAAAATCGACAAAAATACAGTTTCTAGCTAAAATTTGATGGTTTCGTTGCACTTTCCGAGCCCGTAGGGTATCTGATTGGCTTAAAAGTACAAGAAAACACTTCAAAAGTGACGTTTCTGAAGAATTTTAACAGTTTTCTTGTATCTACGAACGCCAGAATGCATAAAATTGACCTAAACGTCTCCTTTTCCTATTCTGAGTCGATTCTGCATGCTTTAAGTGTGTTTGGTGGCTCAGAACCATCAAAAAACGTTGAAATATAGTTCAAATTCAATAAAAATCGACAAAAATACAGTTTCTAGCTAAAATTTGATGGTTTCGTTGCACTTTCCGAGCCCGTAGGGTATCTGATTGGCTTAAAAGTACAAGAAAACACTTCAAAAGTGACGTTTCTGAAGAATTTTAACAGTTTTCTTGTATCTACGAACGCCAGAATGCATAAAATTGACCTAAACGTCTCCTTTTCCTATTCTGAGTCGATTCTGCATGCTTTAATTGTGTTTGGTGGCTCAGAACCATCAAAAAACGTTGAAATATAGTTCAAATTCAATAAAAATCGACAAAAATACAGTTTCTAGCTAAAATTTGATGGTTTCGTTGCACTTTCCGAGCCCGCAGGGTATCTGATTGGCTTAAAAGTACAAGAAAACACTTCAAAAGTGACGTTTCTGAAGAATTTTAACAGTTTTCTTGTATCTACGAACGCCAGAATGCATAAAATTGACCTAAACGTCTCCTTTTCCTATTCTGAGTCGATTCTGCATGCTTTAAGTGTGTTTGGTGGCTCAGAACCATCAAAAAACGTTGAAATATAGTTCAAATTCAATAAAAATCGACAAAAATACAGTTTCTAGCTAAAATTTGATGGTTTCGTTGCACTTTCCGAGCCCGTAGGGTATCTGATTGGCTTAAAAGTACAAGAAAACACTTCAAAAGTGACGTTTCTGAAGAATTTTAACAGTTTTCTTGTATCTACGAACGCCAGAATGCATAAAATTGACCTAAACGTCTCCTTTTCCTATTCTGAGTCGATTCTGCATGCTTTAAGTGTGTTTGGTGGCTCAGAACCATCAAAAAACGTTGAAATATAGTTCAAATTCAATAAAAATCGACAAAAATACAGTTTCTAGCTAAAATTTGATGGTTTCGTTGCACTTTCCGAGCCCGTAGGGTATCTGATTGGCTTAAAAGTACAAGAAAACACTTCAAAAGTGACGTGTCTGAAGAATTTTAACAGTTTTCTTGTATCTACGAACGCCAGAATGCATAAAATTGACCTAAACGTCTCCTTTTCCTATTCTGCGTCGATTCTGCATGCTTTAAGTGTGTTTGGTGGCTCAGAACCATCAAAAAACGTTGAAATATAGTTCAAATTCAATAAAAATCGACAAAAATACAGTTTCTAGCTAAAATTTGATGGTTTCGTTGCACTTTCCGAGCCCGTAGGGTATCTGATTGGCTTAAAAGTACAAGAAAACACTTCAAAAGTGACGTTTCTGAAGAATTTTAACAGTTTTCTTGTATCTACGAACGCCAGAATGCATAAAATTGACCTAAACGTCTCCTTTTCCTATTCTGAGTCGATTCTGCATGCTTTAAGTGTGTTTGGTGGCTCAGAACCATCAAAAAACGTTGAAATATAGTTCAAATTCAATAAAAATCGACAAAAATACAGTTTCTAGCTAAAATTTGATGGTTTCGTTGCACTTTCCGAGCCCGTAGGGTATCTGATTGGCTTAAAAGTACAAGAAAACACTTCAAAAGTGACGTTTCTGAAGAATTTTAACAGTTTTCTTGTATCTACGAACGCCAGAATGCATAAAATTGACCTAAACGTCTCCTTTTCCTATTCTGAGTCGATTCTGCATGCTTTAAGTGTGTTTGGTGGCTCAGAACCATCAAAAAACGTTGAAATATAGTTCAAATTCAATAAAAATCGACAAAAATACAGTTTCTAGCTAAAATTTGATGGTTTCGTTGCACTTTCCGAGCCCGTAGGGTATCTGATTGGCTTAAAAGTACAAGAAAACACTTCAAAAGTGACGTTTCTGAAGAATTTTAACAGTTTTCTTGTATCTACGAACGCCAGAATGCATAAAATTGACCTAAACGTCTCCTTTTCCTATTCTGAGTCGATTCTGCATGCTTTAAGTGTGTTTGGTGGCTCAGAACCATCAAAAAACGTTGAAATATAGTTCAAATTCAATAAAAATCGACAAAAATACAGTTTCTAGCTAAAATTTGATGGTTTAGTTGCACTTTCCGAGCCCGTAGGGTATCTGATTGGCTTAAAAGTACAAGAAAACACTTCAAAAGTGACGTTTCTGAAGAATTTTAACAGTTTTCTTGTATCTACGAACGCCAGAATGCATAAAATTGACCTAAACGTCTCCTTTTCCTATTCTGAGTCGATTCTGCATGCTTTAAGTGTGTTTGGTGGCTCAGAACCATCAAAAAACGTTGAAATATAGTTCAAATTCAATAAAAATCGACAAAAATACAGTTTCTAGCTAAAATTTGATGGTTTCGTTGCACTTTCCGAGCCCGTAGGGTATCTGATTGGCTTAAAAGTACAAGGAAACACTTCAAAAGTGACGTTTCTGAAGAATTTTAACAGTTTTCTTGTATCTACGAACGCCAGAATGCATAAAATTGACCTAAACGTCTCCTTTTCCTATTCTGAGTCGATTCTGCATGCTTTAAGTGTGTTTGGTGGCTCAGAACCATCAAAAAACGTTGAAATATAGTTCAAATTCAATAAAAATCGACAAAAATACAGTTTCTAGCTAAAATTTGATGGTTTCGTTGCACTTTCCGAGCCCGTAGGGTATCTGATTGGCTTAAAAGTACAAGAAAACACTTCAAAAGTGACGTTTCTGAAGAATTTTAAGAGTTTTCTTGTATCTACGAACGCCAGAATGCATAAAATTGACCTAAACGTCTCCTTTTCCTATTCTGAGTCGATTCTGCATGCTTTAAGTGTGTTTGGTGGCTCAGAACCATCAAAAAACGTTGAAATATAGTTCAAATTCAATAAAAATCGACAAAAATACAGTTTCTAGCTAAAATTTGATGGTTTCGTTGCACTTTCCGAGCCCGTAGGGTATCTGATTGGCTTAAAAGTACAAGAAAACACTTCAAAAGTGACGTTTCTGAAGAATTTTAACAGTTTTCTTGTATCTACGAACGCCAGAATGCATAAAATTGACCTAAACGTCTCCTTTTCCTATTCTGAGTCGATTCTGCATGCTTTAAGTGTGTTTGGTGGCTCAGAACCATAAAAAAACGTTGAAATATAGTTCAAATTCAATAAAAATCGACAAAAATACAGTTTCTAGCTAAAATTTGATGGTTTCGTTGCACTTTCCGAGCCCGTAGGGTATCTGATTGGCTTAAAAGTACAAGAAAACACTTCAAAAGTGACGTTTCTGAAGAATTTTAACAGTTTTCTTGTATCTACGAACGCCAGAATGCATAAAATTGACCTAAACGTCTCCTTTTCCTATTCTGAGTCGATTCTGCATGCTTTAAGTGTGTTTGGTGGCTCAGAACCATCAAAAAACGTTGAAATATAGTTCAAATTCAATAAAAATCGACAAAAATACAGTTTCTAGCTAAAATTTGATGGTTTCGTTGCACTTTCCGAGCCCGTAGGGTATCTGATTGGCTTAAAAGTACAAGAAAACACTTCAAAAGTGACGTTTCTGAAGAATTTTAACAGTTTTCTTGTATCTACGAACGCCAGAATGCATAAAATTGACCTAAACGTCTCCTTTTCCTATTCTGAGTCGATTCTGCTTGCTTTAAGTGTGTTTGGTGGCTCAGAACCATCAAAAAACGTTGAAATATAGTTCAAATTCAATAAAAATCGACAAAAATACAGTTTCTAGCTAAAATTTGATGGTTTCGTTGCACTTTCCGAGCCCGTAGGGTATCTGATTGGCTTAAAAGTACAAGAAAACACTTCAAAAGTGACGTTTCTGAAGAATTTTAACAGTTTTCTTGTATCTACGAACGCCAGAATGCATAAAATTGACCTAAACGTCTCCTTTTCCTATTCTGAGTCGATTCTGCATGCTTTAAGTGTGTTTGGTGGCTCAGAACCATCAAAAAACGTTGAAATATAGTTCAAATTCAATAAAAATCGACAAAAATACAGTTTCTAGCTAAAATTTGATGGTTTCGTTGCACTTTCCGAGCCCGTAGGGTATCTGATTGGCTTAAAAGTACAAGAAAACACTTCAAAAGTGACGCTTCTGAAGAATTTTAACAGTTTTCTTGTATCTACGAACGCCAGAATGCATAAAATTGACCTAAACGTCTCCTTTTCCTATTCTGAGTCGATTCTGCATGCTTTAAGTGTGTTTGGTGGCTCAGAACCATCAAAAAACGTTGAAATATAGTTCAAATTCAATAAAAATCGACAAAAATACAGTTTCTAGCTAAAATTTGATGGTTTCGTTGCACTTTCCGAGCCCGTAGGGTTTCTGATTGGCTTAAAAGTACAAGAAAACACTTCAAAAGTGACGTTTCTGAAGAATTTTAACAGTTTTCTTGTATCTACGAACGCCAGAATGCATAAAATTGACCTAAACGTCTCCTTTTCCTATTCTGAGTCGATTCTGCATGCTTTAAGTGTGTTTGGTGGCTCAGAACCATCAAAAACCGTTGAAATATAGTTCAAATTCAATAAAAATCGACAAAAATACAGTTTCTAGCTAAAATTTGATGGTTTCGTTGCACTTTCCGAGCCCGTAGGGTATCTGATTGGCTTAAAAGTACAAGAAAACACTTCAAAAGTGACGTTTCTGAAGAATTTTAACAGTTTTCTTGTATCTACGAACGCCAGAATGCATAAAATTGACCTAAACGTCTCCTTTTCCTATTCTGAGTCGATTCTGCATGCTTTAAGTGTGTTTGGTGGCTCAGAACCATCAAAAAACGTTGAAATATAGTTCAAATTCAATAAAAATCGACAAAAATACAGTTTCTAGCTAAAATTTGATGGTTTCGTTGCACTTTCCGAGCCCGTAGGGTATCTGATTGGCTTAAAAGTACAAGAAAACACTTCAAAAGTGACGTTTCTGAAGAATTTTAACAGTTTTCTTGTATCTACGAACGCCAGAATGCATAAAATTGACCTAAACGTCTCCTTTTCCTATTCTGAGTCGATTCTGCATGCTTTAAGTGTGTTTGGTGGCTCAGAACCATCAAAAAACGTTGAAATATAGTTCAAATTCAATAAAAATCGACAAAAATACAGTTTCTAGCTAAAATTTGATGGTTTCGTGGCACTTTCCGAGCCCGTAGGGTATCTGATTGGCTTAAAAGTACAAGAAAACACTTCAAAAGTGACGTTTCTGAAGAATTTTAACAGTTTTCTTGTATCTACGAACGCCAGAATGCATAAAATTGACCTAAACGTCTCCTTTTCCTATTCTGAGTCGATTCTGCATGCTTTAAGTGTGTTTGGTGGCTCAGAACCGTCAAAAAACGTTGAAATATAGTTCAAATTCAATAAAAATCGACAAAAATACAGTTTCTAGCTAAAATTTGATGGTTTCGTTGCACTTTCCGAGCCCGTTGGGTATCTGATTGGCTTAAAAGTACAAGAAAACACTTCAAAAGTGACGTTTCTGAAGAATTTTAACAGTTTTCTTGTATCTACGAACGCCAGAATGCATAAAATTGACCTAAACGTCTCCTTTTCCTATTCTGAGTCGATTCTGCATGCTTTAAGTGTGTTTGGTGGCTCAGAACCATCAAAAAACGTTGAAATATAGTTCAAATTCTATAAAAATCGACAAAAATACAGTTTCTAGCTAAAATTTGATGGTTTCGTTGCACTTTCCGAGCCCGTAGGGTATCTGATTGGCTTAAAAGTACAAGAAAACACTTCAAAAGTGACGTTTCTGAAGAATTTTAACAGTTTTCTTGTATCTACGAACGCCAGAATGCATAAAATTGACCTAAACGTCTCCTTTTCCTATTCTGAGTCGATTCTGCATGCTTTAAGTGTGTTTGGTGGCTCAGAACCATCAAAAAACGTTGAAATATAGTTCAAATTCAATAAAAATCGACAAAAATACAGTTTCTAGCTAAAATTTGATGGTTTCGTTGCACTTTCCGAGCCCGTAGGGTATCTGATTGGCTTAAAAGTACAAGAAAACACTTCAAAAGTGACGTTTCTGAAGAATTTTAACAGTTTTCTTGTATCTACGAACGCCAGAATGCATAAAATTGACCTAAACGTCTCCTTTTCCTATTCTGAGTCGATTCTGCATGCTTTAAGTGTGTTTGGTGGCTCAGAACCATCAAAAAACGTTGAAATATAGTTCAAATTCAATAAAAATCGACAAAAATACAGTTTCTAGCTAAAATTTGATGGTTTCGTTGCACTTTCCGAGCCCGTAGGGTATCTGATTGGCTTAAAAGTACAAGAAAACACTTCAAAAGTGACGTTTCTGAAGAATTTTAACAGTTTTCTTGTATCTACGAACGCCAGAATGCATAAAATTGACCTAAACGTCTCCTTTTCCTATTCTGAGTCGATTCTGCATGCTTTAAGTGTGTTTGGTGGCTCAGAACCATCAAAAAACGTTGAAATATAGTTCAAATTCAATAAAAATCGACAAAAATACAGTTTCTAGCTAAAATTTGATGGTTTCGTTGCACTTTCCGAGCCCGTAGGGTATCTGATTGGCTTAAAAGTACAAGAAAACACTTCAAAAGTGACGTTTCTGAAGAATTTTAACAGTTTTCTTGTATCTACGAACGCCAGAATGCATAAAATTGACCTAAACGTCTCCTTTTCCTATTCTGAGTCGATTCTGCTTGCTTTAAGTGTGTTTGGTGGCTCAGAACCATCAAAAAACGTTGAAATATAGTTCAAATTCAATAAAAATCGACAAAAATACAGTTTCTAGCTAAAATTTGATGGTTTCGTTGCACTTTCCGAGCCCGTAGGGTATCTGATTGGCTTAAAAGTACAAGAAAACACTTCAAAAGTGACGTTTCTGAAGAATTTTAACAGTTTTCTTGTATCTACGAACGCCAGAATGCATAAAATTGACCTAAACGTCTCCTTTTCCTATTCTGAGTCGATTCTGCATGCTTTAAGTGTGTTTGGTGGCTCAGAACCATCAAAAAACGTTGAAATATAGTTCAAATTCAATAAAAAACGACAAAAATACAGTTTCTAGCTAAAATTTGATGGTTTCGTTGCACTTTCCGAGCCCGTAGGGTATCTGATTGGCTTAAAAGTACAAGAAAACACTTCAAAAGTGACGTTTCTGAAGAATTTTAACAGTTTTCTTGTATCTACGAACGCCAGAATGCATAAAATTGACCTAAACGTCTCCTTTTCCTATTCTGAGTCGATTCTGCATGCTTTAAGTGTGTTTGGTGGCTCAGAACCATCAAAAAACGTTGAAATATAGTTCAAATTCAATAAAAATCGACAAAAATACAGTTTCTAGCTAAAATTTGATGGTTTCGTTGCACTTTCCGAGCCCGTAGGGTTTCTGATTGGCTTAAAAGTACAAGAAAACACTTCAAAAGTGACGTTTCTGAAGAATTTTAACAGTTTTCTTGTATCTACGAACGCCAGAATGCATAAAATTGACCTAAACGTCTCCTTTTCCTATTCTGAGTCGATTCTGCATGCTTTAAGTGTGTTTGGTGGCTCAGAACCATCAAAAACCGTTGAAATATAGTTCAAATTCAATAAAAATCGACAAAAATACAGTTTCTAGCTAAAATTTGATGGTTTCGTTGCACTTTCCGAGCCCGTAGGGTATCTGATTGGCTTAAAAGTACAAGAAAACACTTCAAAAGTGACGTTTCTGAAGAATTTTAACAGTTTTCTTGTATCTACGAACGCCAGAATGCATAAAATTGACCTAAACGTCTCCTTTTCCTATTCTGAGTCGATTCTGCATGCTTTAAGTGTGTTTGGTGGCTCAGAACCATCAAAAAACGTTGAAATATAGTTCAAATTCAATAAAAATCGACAAAAATACAGTTTCTAGCTAAAATTTGATGGTTTCGTTGCACTTTCCGAGCCCGTAGGGTATCTGATTGGCTTAAAAGTACAAGAAAACACTTCAAAAGTGACGTTTCTGAAGAATTTTAACAGTTTTCTTGTATCTACGAACGCCAGAATGCATAAAATTGACCTAAACGTCTCCTTTTCCTATTCTGAGTCGATTCTGCATGCTTTAAGTGTGTTTGGTGGCTCAGAACCATCAAAAAACGTTGAAATATAGTTCAAATTCAATAAAAATCGACAAAAATACAGTTTCTAGCTAAAATTGGATGGTTTCGTTGCACTTTCCGAGCCCGTAGGGTATCTGATTGGCTTAAAAGTACAAGAAAACACTTCAAAAGTGACGTTTCTGAAGAATTTTAACAGTTTTCTTGTATCTACGAACGCCAGAATGCATAAAATTGACCTAAACGTCTCCTTTTCCTATTCTGAGTCGATTCTGCATGCTTTAAGTGTGTTTGGTGGCTCAGAACCGTCAAAAAACGTTGAAATATAGTTCAAATTCAATAAAAATCGACAAAAATACAGTTTCTAGCTAAAATTTGATGGTTTCGTTGCACTTTCCGAGCCCGTAGGGTATCTGATTGGCTTAAAAGTACAAGAAAACACTTCAAAAGTGACGTTTCTGAAGAATTTTAACAGTTTTCTTGTATCTACGAACGCCAGAATGCATAAAATTGACCTAAACGTCTCCTTTTCCTATTCTGAGTCGATTCTGCATGCTTTAAGTGTGTTTGGTGGCTCAGAACCATCAAAAAACGTTGAAATATAGTTCAAATTCTATAAAAATCGACAAAAATACAGTTTCTAGCTAAAATTTGATGGTTTCGTTGCACTTTCCGAGCCCGTAGGGTATCTGATTGGCTTAAAAGTACAAGAAAACACTTCAAAAGTGACGTTTCTGAAGAATTTTAACAGTTTTCTTGTATCTACGAACGCCAGAATGCATAAAATTGACCTAAACGTCTCCTTTTCCTATTCTGAGTCGATTCTGCATGCTTTAAGTGTGTTTGGTGGCTCAGAACCATCAAAAAACGTTGAAATATAGTTCAAATTCAATAAAAATCGACAAAAATACAGTTTCTAGCTAAAATTTGATGGTTTCGTTGCACTTTCCGAGCCCGTAGGGTATCTGATTGGCTTAAAAGTACAAGAAAACACTTCAAAAGTGACGTTTCTGAAGAATTTTAACCCTTAATTACTCGCATGCGTGTATAAAATACACGCAGTTGACGTTTTTGTCGGCCATTTGCTAAAAACTATTTCAATGCGCAAGCGCTTCTAGGTATTCCTCATTTATCTTTCTTATAAGCATTTGAGGTTAAGAACAGCGACCGTACAGTGTGTTATTGCTAATTAAATTAGTTTGATTTTGTCCTGTGTACAAATTACACCGTGCGACTTAATATGTAAGTATTAATTGTGTAAAGTATAAAACATACATCGAATAAAATTTGATCAAAAACTGATTACAAAAATATTTTTTCACTTGAAAACAGGTTTCCAATCCAAGTGAGGAATCCCAATTGTTTGACTGATGAAGAATTAGCTGCTTTTCATGATGAAGATCTATCTGAAGAACAAATAGTGGGTGGAGACGATTCAGCAGATTCCGAAGAACAATTCGAACTTAGTGAACATGAAAGCAATTCAGAACAAGAGGCTAGTGGCGATAACAATGTCGATAATTTGGTAAATGAAGATGAACATTCAGATTATTCAGTTACGGCAACAACAGCTCTTCAAAATGCAAACGATGGCGATGGTCCAGTTTACAAAACAAAGCATAACTTGGAATGGAGCAAATTGCCTCTGAAGAAAAAGTCAAAGACACCTGCAAAAAACATTTGTAAAGAACGTTGTCATCCCCTCGTCCCAAAAAGTGAGATATCAAACGAAATATCTGCTTTTGAGAAATTTATAAATGCTGCGATGGTTGAAGAGATTGTAAGATGTACAAATATTTTTATCAGAAGAAAACAGGAAAATTATGCGCGAGAGAGAGATGCACGTGAGACAAATAAGGAAGAATTTTTGGCATTCTTGGGACTGCTGATTCTCTCCGGTGTAAAAAAACAAGGTCATACCAATTTTCACGAATTGTTTAGCGCCGACGGAACGGGAATAGAAATATTTCGAGCTTGTATGAGCGCAAACCGTTTCTTGTTTCTTCTTTCTGTAGTCCGATTTGACGATGTGGGCACTAGAGAAAACAGACGCATAACCGACAAAATGGCAGCAATACGACATATATTTGATGCATTTGTTGCAAACTGCAAGGGCTCTTATTGCGTTGGAGAGTTTATGACAATTGACGAGATGCTGATTCCTTTCCGAGGAAGATGCAGTTTTATTCAGTATATGCCAAACAAGCCGGCAAAGTATGGACTAAAAATTTTTGCTTTATGCGATTCCAAAACATTTTACTTGTCTAATTTAGAGCTTTACTGTGGCAAGCAGCCAGACGGACCTTATGTCTGTGAAAATTCTCCACAAGCAGTTGTCAGTAGGTTGACAAACGACTACGTTGGAAAAAATAGAAACTTGACGACTGACAATTGGTACACGAGTTACCCACTTGCAGAGGATTTACTAAACAAAAAAACCACATTAGTTGGCACATTGAGAAAAAATAAAAAAGAGATACCTGCCGAACTATTACCTAATAAATCACGACCAATTCCATCTTCAATATTTGCGTTTCGGAAGGATATGACGCTAGTATCCTATTGCCAAAAAAAAAATAAAGCTGTGATACTACTCTCGACTATGCACGCCGACGATATTGTCGACAGATCTTCAAATAAGCCTGATATCGTTTTGTTTTACAATTCTACTAAAGGCGGAATTGACACCGTTGACGAAATGTGTGGTAATTATTCGGTACAAAAACGAACAAGACGCTGGCCTCTGGTTCTTTTTTTCCAAATGATTAATATTGCGGGAATAAACTCTAACATAATTTATAAATACTTTCACATAGACTCCAATAAACAGCCACGACGTATTTTTCTGAAAAACGTTGCATTGTCTTTGATGAAGCCTCATCTGGAAACTCGAGCAAACATTGAGACGCTTCCTATAGATATAAAAGGCTTTCTTTCTAAATATAAAAAAACTTCAACGAACATTGAGAGGAATGTTACAAGAAATCGAGGTAAATGTGTCTTTTGCGAAAGTAAGAAAAATCGCGTTACAACCATCACATGCGACTTGTGTGGTAGACTAGCATGTAAAGAACACGTAGTAAAAACACAAGAATGCGTAAGCTGTCGTAAAAGTAGAACAGAAGAGCAAGAATAAAGTCTTATTCTCATTGTTTTAGAATTGAATTTTTGTTTTTTGTTTCTCATTTTTGTGAATTTAAAGTTATTTTATGTTGTATGTTCTAAATTTAAATAAAACCCTAGAGTATTTTTGAATTTGAATTTTGAATTGTTGAATTTTTCTTATTGTACAAGTTGGTTAAAATCATAAAAATTATAAAACTGAAATAAAAGAAAAGCTTAAAAAGTCCAAAAACGTGATGGTGTATAAAATACACTGTGCGACCAATTAATAAACAAGACAAAGCGCGAGTAATTAAGGGTTAACAGTTTTCTTGTATCTACGAACGCCAGAATGCATAAAATTGACCTAAACGTCTCCTTTTCCTATTCTGAGTCGATTCTGCATGCTTTAAGTGTGTTTGGTGGCTCAGAACCATCAAAAAACGTTGAAATATAGTTCAAATTCAATAAAAATCGACAAAAATACAGTTTCTAGCTAAAATTTGATGGTTTCGTTGCACTTTCCGAGCCCGTAGGGTATCTGATTGGCTTAAAAGTACAAGAAAACACTTCAAAAGTGACGTTTCTGAAGAATTTTAACAGTTTTCTTGTATCTACGAACGCCAGAATGCATAAAATTGACCTAAACGTCTCCTTTTCCTATTCTGAGTCGATTCTGCATGCTTTAAGTGTGTTTGGTGGCTCACAACCATCAAAAAACGTTGAAATATAGTTCAAATTCAATAAAAATCGACAAAAATACAGTTTCTAGCTAAAATTTGATGGTTTCGTTGCACTTTCCGAGCCCGTAGGGTATCTGATTGGCTTAAAAGTACAAGAAAACACTTCAAAAGTGACGTTTCTGAAGAATTTTAACAGTTTTCTTGTATCTACGAACGCCAGAATGCATAAAATTGACCTAAACGTCTCCTTTTCCTATTCTGAGTCGATTCTGCATGCTTTAAGTGTGTTTGGTGGCTCAGAACCATCAAAAAACGTTGAAATAGAGTTCAAATTCAATAAAAATCGACAAAAATACAGTTTCTAGCTAAAATTTGATGGTTTCGTTGCACTTTCCGAGCCCGTAGGGTATCTGATTGGCTTAAAAGTACAAGAAAACACTTCAAAAGTGACGTTTCTGAAGAATTTTAACAGTTTTCTTGTATCTACGAACGCCAGAATGCATAAAATTGACCTAAACGTCTCCTTTTCCTATTCTGAGTCGATTCTGCATGCTTTAAGTGTGTTTGGTGGCTCAGAACCAACAAAAAACGTTGAAATATAGTTCAAATTCAATAAAAATCGACAAAAATACAGTTTCTAGCTAAAATTTGATGGTTTCGTTGCACTTTCCGAGCCCGTAGGGTATCTGATTGGCTTAAAAGTACAAGAAAACACTTCAAAAGTGACGTTTCTGAAGAATTTTAACAGTTTTCTTGTATCTACGAACGCCAGAATGCATAAAATTGACCTAAACGTCTCCTTTTCCTATTCTGAGTCGATTCTGCATGCTTTAAGGGTGTTTGGTGGCTCAGAACCATCAAAAAACGTTGAAATATAGTTCAAATTCAATAAAAATCGACAAAAATACAGTTTCTAGCTAAAATTTGATGGTTTCGTTGCACTTTCCGAGCCCGTAGGGTTTCTGATTGGCTTAAAAGTACAAGAAAACACTTCAAAAGTGACGTTTCTGAAGAATTTTAACAGTTTTCTTGTATCTACGAACGCCAGAATGCATAAAATTGACCTAAACGTCCCCTTTTCCTATTCTGAGTCGATTCTGCATGCTTAAGTGTGTTTGGTGGCTCAGAACCATCAAAAAACGTTGAAATATAGTTCAAATTCAATAAAAATCGACAAAAATACAGTTTCTAGCTAAAATTTGATGGTTTCGTTGCACTTTCCGAGCCCGTAGGGTATCTGATTGGCTTAAAAGTACAAGAAAACACTTCAAAAGTGACGTTTCTGAAGAATTTTAACAGTTTTCTTGTATCTACGAACGCCAGAATGCATAAAATTGACCTAAACGTCTCCTTTTCCTATTCTGAGTCGATTCTGCATGCTTTAAGTGTGTTTGGTGGCTCAGAACCATCAAAAAACGTTGAAATATAGTTCAAATTCAATAAAAATCGACAAAAATACAGTTTCTAGCTAAAATTTGATGGTTTCGTTGCACTTTCCGAGCCCGTAGGGTATCTGATTGGCTTAAAAGTACAAGAAAACACTTCAAAAGTGACGTTTCTGAAGAATTTTAACAGTTTTCTTGTATCTACGAACGCCAGAATGCATAAAATTGACCTAAACGTCTCCTTTTCCTATTCTGAGTCGATTCTGCATGCTTTAAGTGTGTTTGGTGGCTCAGAACCATCAAAAAACGTTGAAATATAGTTCAAATTCAATAAAAATCGACAAAAATACAGTTTCTAGCTAAAATTTGATGGTTTCGTTGCACTTTCCGAGCCCGCAGGGTATCTGATTGGCTTAAAAGTACAAGAAAACACTTCAAAAGTGACGTTTCTGAAGAATTTTAACAGTTTTCTTGTATCTACGAACGCCAGAATGCATAAAATTGACCTAAACGTCTCCTTTTCCTATTCTGAGTCGATTCTGCATGCTTTAAGTGTGTTTGGTGGATCAGAACCATCAAAAAACGTTGAAATATAGTTCAAATTCAATAAAAATCGACAAAAATACAGTTTCTAGCTAAAATTTGATGGTTTCGTTGCACTTTCCGAGCCCGTAGGGTATCTGATTGGCTTAAAAGTACAAGAAAACACTTCAAAAGTGACGTTTCTGAAGAATTTTAACAGTTTTCTTGTATCTACGAACGCCAGAATGCATAAAATTGACCTAAACGTCTCCTTTTCCTATTCTGAGTCGATTCTGCATGCTTTAAGTGTGTTTGGTGGCTCAGAACCATCAAAAAACGTTGAAATATAGTTCAAATTCAATAAAAATCGACAAAAATACAGTTTCTAGCTAAAATTTGATGGTTTCGTTGCACTTTCCGAGCCCGTAGGGTATCTAATTGGCTTAAAAGTACAAGAAAACACTTCAAAAGTGACGTTTCTGAAGAATTTTAACAGTTTTCTTGTATCTACGAACGCCAGAATGCATAAAATTGACCTAAACGTCTCCTTTTCCTATTCTGAGTCGATTCTGCATGCTTTAAGTGTGTTTGGTGGCTCAGAACCATCAAAAAACGTTGAAATATAGTTCAAATTCAATAAAAATCGACAAAAATACAGTTTCTAGCTAAAATTTGATGGTTTCGTTGCACTTTCCGAGCCCGTAGGGTATCTAATTGGCTTAAAAGTACAAGAAAACACTTCAAAAGTGACGTTTCTGAAGAATTTTAACAGTTTTCTTGTATCTACGAACGCCAGAATGCATAAAATTGACCTAAACGTCTCCTTTTCCTATTCTGAGTCGATTCTGCATGCTTTAAGTGTGTTTGGTGACTCAGAACCATCAAAAAACGTTGAAATATAGTTCAAATTCAATAAAAATCGACAAAAATACAGTTTCTAGCTAAAATTTAATGGTTTCGTTGCACTTTCCGAGCCCGTAGGGTATCTGATTGGCTTAAAAGTACAAGAAAACACTTCAAAAGTGACGTTTCTGAAGAATTTTAACAGTTTTCTTGTATCTACGAACGCCAGAATGCATAAAATTGACCTAAACGTCTCCTTTTCCTATTCTGAGTCGATTCTGCATGCTTTAAGTGTGTTTGGTGGCTCAGAACCATCAAAAAACGTTGAAATATAGTTCAAATTCAATAAAAATCGACAAAAATACAGTTTCTAGCTAAAATTTGATGGTTTCGTTGCACTTTCCGAGCCCGTAGGGTATCTGATTGGCTTAAAAGTACAAGAAAACACTTCAAAAGTGACGTTTCTGAAGAATTTTAACAGTTTTCTTGTATCTACGAACTCCAGAATGCATAAAATTGACCTAAACGTCTCCTTTTCCTATTCTGAGTCGATTCTGCATGCTTTAAGTGTGTTTGGTGGCTCAGAACCATCAAAAAACGTTGAAATATAGTTCAAATTCAATAAAAATCGACAAAAATACAGTTTCTAGCTAAAATTTGATGGTTTCGTTGCACTTTCCGAGCCCGTAGGGTATCTGATTGGCTTAAAAGTACAAGAAAACGCTTCAAAAGTGACGTTTCTGAAGAATTTTAACAGTTTTCTTGTATCTACGAACGCCAGAATGCATAAAATTGACCTAAACGTCTCCTTTTCCTATTCTGAGTCGATTCTGCATGCTTTAAGTGTGTTTGGTGGCTCAGAACCATCAAAAAACGTTGAAATATAGTTCAAATTCAATAAAAATCGACAAAATACAGTTTCTAGCTAAAATTTGATGGTTTCGTTGCACTTTCCGAGCCCGTAGGGTATCTGATTGGCTTAAAAGTACAAGAAAACACTTCAAAAGTGACGTTTCTGAAGAATTTTAACAGTTTTCTTGTATCTACGAACGCCAGAATGCATAAAATTGACCTAAACGTCTCCTTTTCCTATTCTGAGTCGATTCTGCATGCTTTAAGTGTGTTTGGTGGCTCAGAACCATCAAAAAACGTTGAAATATAGTTCAAATTCAATAAAAATCGACAAAAATACAGTTTCTAGCTAAAATTTGATGGTTTCGTTGCACTTTCCGAGCCCGTAGGGTATCTGATTGGCTTAAAAGTACAAGAAAACACTTCAAAAGTGACGTTTCTGAAGAATTTTAACAGTTTTCTTGTATCTACGAACGCCAGAATGCATAAAATTGACCTAAACGTCTCCTTTTCCTATTCTGAGTCGATTCTGCATGCTTTAAGTGTGTTTGGTGGCTCAGAACCATCAAAAAACGTTGAAATATAGTTCAAATTCAATAAAAATCGACAAAAATACAGTTTCTAGCTAAAATTTGATGGTTTCGTTGCACTTTCCGAGCCCGTAGGGTATCTGATTGGCTTAAAAGTACAAGAAAACACTTCAAAAGTGACGTTTCTGAAGAATTTTAACAGTTTTCTTGTATCTACGAACGCCAGAATGCATAAAATTGACCTAAACGTCTCCTTTTCCTATTCTGAGTCGATTCTGCATGCTTTAAGTGTGTTTGGTGGCTCAGAACCATCAAAAAACGTTGAAATATAGTTCAAATTCAATAAAAATCGACAAAAATACAGTTTCTAGCTAAAATTTGATGGTTTCGTTGCACTTTCCGAGCCCGTAGGGTATCTGATTGGCTTAAAAGTACAAGAAAACACTTCAAAAGTGACGTTTCTGAAGAATTTTAACAGTTTTCTTGTATCTACGAACGCCAGAATGCATAAAATTGACCTAAACGTCTCCTTTTCCTATTCTGAGTCGATTCTGCATGCTTTAAGTGTGTTTGGTGGCTCAGAACCATCAAAAAACGTTGAAATATAGTTCAAATTCAATAAAAATCGACAAAAATACAGTTTCTAGCTAAAATTTGATGGTTTCGTTGCACTTTCCGAGCCCGTAGGGTATCTGATTGGCTTAAAAGTACAAGAAAACACTTCAAAAGTGACGTTTCTGAAGAATTTTAACAGTTTTCTTGTATCTACGAACGCCAGAATGCATAAAATTGACCTAAACGTCTCCTTTTCCTATTCTGAGTCGATTCTGCATGCTTTAAGTGTGTTTGGTGGCTCAGAACCATCAAAAAACGTTGAAATATAGTTCAAATTCAATAAAAATCGACAAAAATACAGTTTCTAGCTAAAATTTGATGGTTTCGTTGCACTTTCCGAGCCCGTAGGTTATCTGATTGGCTTAAAAGTACAAGAAAACACTTCAAAAGTGACGTTTCTGAAGAATTTTAACAGTTTTCTTGTATCTACGAACGCCAGAATGCATAAAATTGACCTAAAGACGTCTCCTTTTCCTATTCTGAGTCGATTCTGCATGCTTTAAGTGTGTTTGGTGGCTCAGAACCATCAAAAAACGTTGAAATATAGTTCAAATTCAATAAAAATCGACAAAAATACAGTTTCTAGCTAAAATTTGATGGTTTCGTTGCACTTTCCGAGCCCGTAGGGTATCTGATTGGCTTAAAAGTACAAGAAAACACTTCAAAAGTGACGTTTCTGAAGAATTTTAACAGTTTTCTTGTATCTACGAACGCCAGAATGCATAAAATTGACCTAAACGTCTCCTTTTCCTATTCTGAGTCGATTCTGCATGCTTTAAGTGTGTTTGGTGGCTCAGAACCATCAAAAAACGTTGAAATATAGTTCAAATTCAATAAAAATCGACAAAAATACAGTTTCTAGCTAAAATTTGATGGTTTCGTTGCACTTTCCGAGCCCGTAGGGTATCTGATTGGCTTAAAAGTACAAGAAAACACTTCAAAAGTGACGTTTCTGAAGAATTTTAACAGTTTTCTTGTATCTACGAACGCCAGAATGCATAAAATTGACCTAAACGTCTCCTTTTCCTATTCTGAGTCGATTCTGCATGCTTTAAGTGTGTTTGGTGGCTCAGAACCATCAAAAAACGTTGAAATATAGTTCAAATTCAATAAAAATCGACAAAAATACAGTTTCTAGCTAAAATTTGATGGTTTCGTTGCACTTTCCGAGCCGTAGGGTATCTGATTGGCTTAAAAGTACAAGAAAACACTTCAAAAGTGACGTTTCTGAAGAATTTTAACAGTTTTCTTGTATCTACGAACGCCAGAATGCATAAAATTGACCTAAACGTCTCCTTTTCCTATTCTGAGTCGATTCTGCATGCTTTAAGTGTGTTTGGTGGCTCAGAACCATCAAAAAACGTTGAAATATAGTTCAAATTCAATAAAAATCGACAAAAATACAGTTTCTAGCTAAAATTTGATGGTTTCGTTGCACTTTCCGAGCCCGTAGGGTATCTGATTGGCTTAAAAGTACAAGAAAACACTTCAAAAGTGACGTTTCTGAAGAATTTTAACAGTTTTCTTGTATCTACGAACGCCAGAATGCATAAAATTGACCTAAACGTCTCCTTTTCCTATTCTGAGTCGATTCTGCATGCTTTAAGTGTGTTTGGTGGCTCAGAACCATCAAAAAACGTTGAAATATAGTTCAAATTCAATAAAAATCGACAAAAATACAGTTTCTAGCTAAAATTTGATGGTTTCGTTGCACTTTCCGAGCCCGTAGGGTATCTGATTGGCTTAAAAGTACAAGAAAACACTTCAAAAGTGACGTTTCTGAAGAATTTTAACAGTTTTCTTGTATCTACGAACGCCAGAATGCATAAAATTGACCTAAACGTCTCCTTTTCCTATTCTGAGTCGATTCTGCATGCTTTAAGTGTGTTTGGTGGCTCAGAACCATCAAAAAACGTTGAAATATAGTTCAAATTCAATAAAAATCGACAAAAATACAGTTTCTAGCTAAAATTTGATGGTTTCGTTGCACTTTCCGAGCCCGTAGGGTATCTGATTGGCTTAAAAGTACAAGAAAACACTTCAAAAGTGACGTTTCTGAAGAATTTTAACAGTTTTCTTGTATCTACGAACGCCAGAATGCATAAAATTGACCTAAACGTCTCCTTTTCCTATTCTGAGTCGATTCTGCATGCTTTAAGTGTGTTTGGTGGCTCAGAACCATCAAAAAACGTTGAAATATAGTTCAAATTCAATAAAAATCGACAAAAATACAGTTTCTAGCTAAAATTTGATGGTTTCGTTGCACTTTCCGAGCCCGTAGGGTATCTGATTGGCTTAAAAGTACAAGAAAACACTTCAAAAGTGACGTTTCTGAAGAATTTTAACAGTTTTCTTGTATCTACGAACGCCAGAATGCATAAAATTGACCTAAACGTCTCCTTTTCCTATTCTGAGTCGATTCTGCATGCTTTAAGTGTGTTTGGTGGCTCAGAACCATCAAAAAACGTTGAAATATAGTTCAAATTCAATAAAAATCGACAAAAATACAGTTTCTAGCTAAAATTTGATGGTTTCGTTGCACTTTCCGAGCCCGTAGGGTATCTGATTGGCTTAAAAGTACAAGAAAACACTTCAAAAGTGACGTTTCTGAAGAATTTTAACAGTTTTCTTGTATCTACGAACGCCAGAATGCATAAAATTGACCTAAACGTCTCCTTTTCCTATTCTGAGTCGATTCTGCATGCTTTAAGTGTGTTTGGTGGCTCAGAACCATCAAAAAACGTTGAAATATAGTTCAAATTCAATAAAAATCGACAAAAATACAGTTTCTAGCTAAAATTTGATGGTTTCGTTGCACTTTCCGAGCCCGTAGGGTATCTGATTGGCTTAAAAGTACAAGAAAACACTTCAAAAGTGACGTTTCTGAAGAATTTTAACAGTTTTCTTGTATCTACGAACGCCAGAATGCATAAAATTGACCTAAACGTCTCCTTTTCCTATTCTGAGTCGATTCTGCATGCTTTAAGTGTGTTTGGTGGCTCAGAACCATCAAAAAACGTTGAAATATAGTTCAAATTCAATAAAAATCGACAAAAATACAGTTTCTAGCTAAAATTTGATGGTTTCGTTGCACTTTCCGAGCCCGTAGGTTATCTGATTGGCTTAAAAGTACAAGAAAACACTTCAAAAGTGACGTTTCTGAAGAATTTTAACAGTTTTCTTGTATCTACGAACGCCAGAATGCATAAAATTGACCTAAAGACGTCTCCTTTTCCTATTCTGAGTCGATTCTGCATGCTTTAAGTGTGTTTGGTGGCTCAGAACCATCAAAAAACGTTGAAATATAGTTCAAATTCAATAAAAATCGACAAAAATACAGTTTCTAGCTAAAATTTGATGGTTTCGTTGCACTTTCCGAGCCCGTAGGGTATCTGATTGGCTTAAAAGTACAAGAAAACACTTCAAAAGTGACGTTTCTGAAGAATTTTAACAGTTTTCTTGTATCTACGAACGCCAGAATGCATAAAATTGACCTAAACGTCTCCTTTTCCTATTCCGAGTCGATTCTGCATGCTTTAAGTGTGTTTGGTGGCTCAGAACCATCAAAAAACGTTGAAATATAGTTCAAATTCAATAAAAATCGACAAAAATACAGTTTCTAGCTAAAATTTGATGGTTTCGTTGCACTTTCCGAGCCCGTAGGGTATCTGATTGGCTTAAAAGTACAGGAAAACACTTCAAAAGTGACGTTTCTGAAGAATTTTAACAGTTTTCTTGTATCTACGAACGCCAGAATGCATAAAATTGACCTAAACGTCTCCTTTTCCTATTCTGAGTCGATTCTGCATGCTTTAAGTGTGTTTGGTGGCTCAGAACCATCAAAAAACGTTGAAATATAGTTCAAATTCAATAAAAATCGACAAAAATACAGTTTCTAGCTAAAATTTGATGGTTTCGTTGCCCTTTCCGAGCCCGTTGGGTATCTGATTGGCTTAAAAGTACAAGAAAACACTTCAAAAGTGACGTTTCTGAAGAATTTTAACAGTTTTCTTGCATCTACGAACGCCAGAATGCATAAAATTGACCTAAACGTCTCCTTTTCCTATTCTGAGTCGATTCTGCATGCTTTAAGTGTGTTTGGTGGCTCAGAACCATCAAAAAACGTTGAAATATAGTTCAAATTCAATAAAAATCGACAAAAATACAGTTTCTAGCTAAAATTTGATGGTTTCGTTGCACTTTCCGAGCCCGTAGGGTATCTGATTGGCTTAAAAGTACAAGAAAACACTTCAAAAGTGACGTTTCTGAAGAATTTTAACAGTTTTCTTGTATCTACGAACGCCAGAATGCATAAAATTGACCTAAACGTCTCCTTTTCCTATTCTGAGTCGATTCTGCATGCTTTAAGTGTGTTTGGTGGCTCAGAACCATCAAAAAACGTTGAAATATAGTTCAAATTCAATAAAAATCGACAAAAATACAGTTTCTAGCTAAAATTTGATGGTTTCGTTGCACTTTCCGAGCCCGTAGGGTATCTGATTGGCTTAAAAGTACAAGAAAACACTTCAAAAGTGACGTTTCTGAAGAATTTTAACAGTTTTCTTGTATCTACGAACGCCAGAATGCATAAAATTGACCTAAACGTCTCCTTTTCCTATTCTGAGTCGATTCTGCAAGCTTTAAGTGTGTTTGGTGGCTCAGAACCATCAAAAAACGTTGAAATATAGTTCAAATTCAATAAAAATCGACAAAAATACAGTTTCTAGCTAAAATTTGATGGTTTCGTTGCACTTTCCGAGCCCGTAGGGTATCTGATTGGCTTAAAAGTACAAGAAAACACTTCAAAAGTGACGTTTCTGAAGAATTTTAACAGTTTTCTTGTATCTACGAACGCCAGAATGCATAAAATTGACCTAAACGTCTCCTTTTCCTATTCTGAGTCGATTCTGCATGCTTTAAGTGTGTTTGGTGGCTCAGAACCATCAAAAAACGTTGAAATATAGTTCAAATTCAATAAAAATCGACAAAAATACAGTTTCTAGCTAAAATTTGATGGTTTCGTTGCACTTTCCGAGTCCGTAGGGTATCTGATTGGCTTAAAAGTACAAGAAAACACTTCAAAAGTGACGTTTCTGAAGAATTTTAACAGTTTTCTTGTATCTACGAACGCCAGAATGCATAAAATTGACCTAACGAAACCATCAAATTTTAGCTAGAAACTGTATTTTTGTCGATTTTTATTGAATTTGAACTATATTTCAACGTTTTTTGATGGTTCTGAGCCACCAAACACACTTAAAGCATGCAGAATCGACTCTGAATAGGAAAAGGAGACGTTTAGGTCAATTTTATGCATTCTGGCGTTCGTAGATACAAGAAAACTGTTAAAATTCTTCAGAAACGTCACTTTTGAAGTGTTTTCTTGTACTTTTAAGCCAATCAGATACCCTACGGGCTCGGAAAGTGCAACGAAACCATCAAATTTTAGCTAGAAACTGTATTTTTGTCGATTTTTATTGAATTTGAACTATATTTCAACGTTTTTGATGGTTCTGAGCCACCAAACACACTTAAAGCATGCAGAATCGACTCAGAATAGGAAAAGGAGACGTTTAGGTCAATTTTATGCATTCTGGCGTTCGTAGATACAAGAAAACTGTTAAAATTCTTCAGAAACGTCACTTTTGAAGTGTTTTCTTGTACTTTTAAGCCAATCAGATACCCTACGGGCTCGGAAAGTGCAACGAAACCATCAAATTTTAGCTAGAAACTGTATTTTTGTCGATTTTTATTGAATTTGAACTATATTTCAACGTTTTTTGATGGTTCTGAGCCACCAAACACACTTAAAGCATGAGAATCGACTCAGAATAGGAAAAGGAGACGTTTAGGTCAATTTTATGCATTCTGGCGTTCGTAGATACAAGAAAACTGTTAAAATTCTTCAGAAACGTCACTTTTGAAGTGTTTTCTTGTACTTTTAAGCCAATCAGATACCCTACGGGCTCGGAAAGTGCAACGAAACCATCAAATTTTAGTTAGAAACTGCATTTTTGTCGATTTTTATTGAATTTGAACTATATTTCAACGTTTTTTGATGGTTCTGAGCCACCAAACACACTTAAAGCATGCAGAATCGACTCAGAATAGGAAAAGGAGACGTTTAGGTCAATTTTATGCATTCTGGCGTTCGTAGATACAAGAAAACTGTTAAAATTCTTCAGAAACGTCACTTTTGAAGTGTCTTCTTGTACTTTTAAGCCAATCAGATACCCAACGGGCTCGGAAAGTGCAACGAAACCATCAAATTTTAGCTAGAAACTGTATTTTTGTCGATTTTTATTGAATTTGAACTATATTTCAACGTTTTTTGATGGTTCTGAGCCACCAAACACACTTAAAGCATGCAGAATCGACTCAGAATAGGAAAAGGAGACGTTTAGGTCAATTTTATGCATTCTGGCGTTCGTAGATACAAGAAAACTGTTAAAATTCTTCAGAAACGTCACTTTTGAAGTGTTTTCTTGTACTTTTAAGCCAATCAGATACCCTATGGGCTCGGAAAGTGCAACGAAACCATCAAATTTTAGCTAGAAACTGTATTTTTGTCGATTTTTATTGAATTTGAACTATATTTCAACGTTTTTTGATGGTTCTGAGCCACCAAACACACTTAAAGCATGCAGAATCGACTCAGAATAGGAAAAGGAGACGTTTAGGTCAATTTTATGCATTCTGGCGTTCGTAGATACAAGAAAACTGTTAAAATTCTTCAGAAACGTCACTTTTGAAGTGTTTTCTTGTACTTTTAAGCCAATCAGATACCCTACGGGCTCGGAAAGTGCAACGAAACCATCAAATTTTAGCTAGAAACTGTATTTTTGTCGATTTTTATTGAATTTGAACTATATTTCAACGTTTTTTGATGGTTCTGAGCCACCAAACACACTTAAAGCATGCAGAATCGACTCAGAATAGGAAAAGGAGACGTTTAGGTCAATTTTATGCATTCTGGCGTTCGTAGATACAAGAAAACTGTTAAAATTCTTCAGAAACGTCACTTTTGAAGTGTTTTGTTGTACTTTTAAGCCAATCAGATACCCTACGGGCTCGGAAAGTGCAACGAAACCATCAAATTTTAGCTAGAAACTGTATTTTTGTCGATTTTTATTGAATTTGAACTATATTTCAACGTTTTTTGATGGTTCTGAGCCACCAAACACACTTAAAGCATGCAGAATCGACTCAGAATAGGAAAAGGAGACGTTTAGGTCAATTTTATGCATTCTGGCGTTCGTAGATACAAGAAAACTGTTAAAATTCTTCAGAAACGTCACTTTTGAAGTGTTTTCTTGTACTTTTAAGCCAATCAGATACCCTACGGGCTCGGAAAGTGCAACGAAACCATCAAATTTTAGCTAGAAACTGTATTTTTGTCGATTTTTATTGAATTTGAACTATATTTCAACGTTTTTTGATGGTTCTGAGCCACCAAACACACTTAAAGCATGCAGAATCGACTCAGAATAGGAAAAGGAGACGTTTAGGTCAATTTTATGCATTCTGGCGTTCGTAGATACAAGAAAACTGTTAAAATTCTTCAGAAACGTCACTTTTGAAGTGTTTTCTTGTACTTTTAAGCCAATCAGATACCCTACGGGCTCGGAAAGTGCAACGAAACCATCAAATTTTAGCTAGAAACTGTATTTTTGTCGATTTTTATTGAATTTGAACTATATTTCAACGTTTTTTGATGGTTCTGAGCCACCAAACACACTTAAAGCATGCAGAATCGACTCAGAATAGGAAAAGGAGACGTTTAGGTCAATTTTATGCATTCTGGCGTTCGTAGATACAAGAATACTGTTAAAATTCTTCAGAAACGTCACTTTTGAAGTGTTTTCTTGTACTTTTAAGCCAATCAGATACCCTACGGGCTCGGAAAGTGCAACGAAACCATCAAATTTTAGCTAGAAACTGTATTTTTGTCGATTTTTATTGAATTTGAACTATATTTCAACGTTTTTTGATGGTTCTGAGCCACCAAACACACTTAAAGCATGCAGAATCGACTCAGAATAGGAAAAGGAGACGTTTAGGTCAATTTTATGCATTCTGGCGTTCGTAGATACAAGAAAACTGTTAAAATTCTTCAGAAACGTCACTTTTGAAGTGTTTTCTTGTACTTTTAAGCCAATCAGAAACCCTACGGGCTCGGAAAGTGCAACGAAACCATCAAATTTTAGCTAGAAACTGTATTTTTGTCGATTTTTATTGAATTTGAACTATATTTCAACGTTTTTTGATGGTTCTGAGCCACCAAACACACTTAAAGCATGCAGAATCGACTCAGAATAGGAAAAGGAGACGTTTAGGTCAATTTTATGCATTCTGGCGTTCGTAGATACAAGAAAACTGTTAAAATTCTTCAGAAACGTCACTTTTGAAGTGTTTTCTTGTACTTTTAAGCCAATCAGATACCCTACGGGCTCGGAAAGTGCAACGAAACCATCAAATTTTAGCTAGAAACTGTATTTTTGTCGATTTTTATTGAATTTGAACTATATTTCAACGTTTTTTGATGGTTCTGAGCCACCAAACACACTTAAAGCATGCAGAATCGACTCAGAATAGGAAAAGGAGACGTTTAGGTCAATTTTATGCATTCTGGCGTTCGTAGATACAAGAAAACTGTTAAAATTCTTCAGAAACGTCACTTTTGAAGTGTTTTCTTGTACTTTTAAGCCAATCAGATACCCTACGGGCTCGGAAAGTGCAACGAAACCATCAAATTTTAGCTAGAAACTGTATTTTTGTCGATTTTTATTGAATTTGAACTATATTTCAACGTTTTTTGATGGTTCTGAGCCACCAAACACACTTAAAGCATGCAGAATCGACTCAGAATAGGAAAAGGAGACGTTTAGGTCAATTTTATGCATTCTGGCGTTCGTAGATACAAGAAAACTGTTAAAATTCTTCAGAAACGTTACTTTTGAAGTGTTTTCTTGTACTTTTAAGCCAATCAGATACCCTACGGGCTCGGAAAGTGCAACGAAACCATCAAATTTTAGCTAGAAACTGTATTTTTGTCGATTTTTATTGAATTTGAACTATATTTCAACGTTTTTTTGATGGTTCTGAGCCACCAAACACACTTAAAGCATGCAGAATCGACTCAGAATAGGAAAAGGAGACGTTTAGGTCAATTTTATGCATTCTGGCGTTCGTAGATACAAGAAAACTGTTAAAATTCTTCAGAAACGTCACTTTTGAAGTGTTTTCTTGTACTTTTAAGCCAATCAGATACCCTACGGGCTCGGAAAGTGCAACGAAACCATCAAATTTTAGCTAGAAACTGTATTTTTGTCGATTTTTATTGAATTTGAACTATATTTCAACGTTTTTTGATGGTTCTGAGCCACCAAACACACTTAAAGCATGCAGAATCGACTCAGAATATGAAAAGGAGACGTTTAGGTCAATTTTATGCATTCTGGCGTTCGTAGATACAAGAAAACTGTTAAAATTCTTCAGAAACGTCACTTTTGAAGTGTTTTCTTGTACTTTTAAGCCAATCAGATACCCTACGGGCTCGGAAAGTGCAACGAAACCATCAAATTTTAGCTAGAAACTGTATTTTTGTCGATTTTTATTGAATTTGAACTATATTTCAACGTTTTTTGATGGTTCTGAGCCACCAAACACACTTAAAGCATGCAGAATCGACTCAGAATAGGAAAAGGAGACGTTTAGGTCAATTTTATGCATTCTGGCGTTCGTAGATACAAGAAAACTGTTAAAATTCTTCAGAAACGTCACTTTTGAAGTGTTTTCTTGTACTTTTAAGCCAATCAGATACCCTACGGGCTCGGAAAGTGCAACGAAACCATCAAATTTTAGCTAGAAACTGTATTTTTGTCGATTTTTATTGAATTTGAACTATATTTCAACGTTTTTTGATGGTTCTGAGCCACCAAACACACTTAAAGCATGCAGAATCGACTCAGAATAGGAAAAGGAGACGTTTAGGTCAATTTTATGCATTCTGGCGTTCGTAGATACAAGAAAACTGTTAAAATTCTTCAGAAACGTCACTTTTGAAGTGTTTTCTTGTGCTTTTAATCCAATCAGATACCCACCGGGCTCGGAAAGTGCAACGAAACCATCAAATTTTAGCTAGAAACTGTATTTTTGTCGATTTTTATTGAATTTGAACTATATTTCAACGTTTTTTGATGGTTCTGAGCCACCAAACACACTTAAAGCATGCAGAATCGACTCAGAATAGGAAAAGGAGACGTTTAGGTCAATTTTATGCATTCTGGCGTTCGTAGATACAAGAAAACTGTTAAAATTCTTCAGAAACGTCACTTTTGAAGTGTTTTCTTGTACTTTTAAGCCAATCAGATACCCTACGGGCTCGGAAAGTGCAACGAAACCATCAAATTTTAGCTAGAAACTGTATTTTTGTCGATTTTTATTGAATTTGAACTATATTTCAACGTTTTTTGATGGTTCTGAGCCACCAAACACACTTAAAGCATGCAGAATCGACTCAGAATAGGAAAAGGAGACGTTTAGGTCAATTTTATGCATTCTGGCGTTCGTAGATACAAGAAAACTGTTAAAATTCTTCAGAAACGTCACTTTTGAAGTGTTTTCTTGTCCTTTTAAGCCAATCAGATACCCTACGGGCTCGGAAAGTGCAACGAAACCATCAAATTTTAGCTAGAAACTGTATTTTTGTCGATTTTTATTGAATTTGAACTATATTTCAACGTTTTTTGATGGTTCTGAGCCACCAAACACACTTAAAGCATGCAGAATCGACTCAGAATAGGAAAAGGAGACGTTTAGGTCAATTTTATGCATTCTGGCGTTCGTAGATAAAGAAAACTGTTAAAATTCTTCAGAAACGTCACTTTTGAAGTGTTTTCTTGTACTTTTAAGCCAATCAGATACCCTACGGGCTCGGAAAGTGCAACGAAACCATCAAATTTTAGCTAGAAACTGTATTTTTGTCGATTTTTATTGAATTTGAACTATATTTCAACGTTTTTTGATGGTTCTGAGCCACCAAACACACTTAAAGCATGCAGAATCGACTCAGAATAGGAAAAGGAGACGTTTAGGTCAATTTTATGCTTTCTGGCGTTCGTAGATACAAGAAAACTGTTAAAATTCTTCAGAAACCTCACTTTTGAAGTGTTTTCTTGTACTTTTAAGCCAATCAGATACCCTACTGGCTCGGAAAGTGCAACGAAACCATCAAATTTTAGCTAGAAACTGTATTTTTGTCGATTTTTATTGAATTTGAACTATATTTCAACGTTTTTTGATGGTTCTGAGCCACCAAACACACTTAAAGCATGCAGAATCGACTCAGAATAGGAAAAGGAGACGTTTAGGTCAATTTTATGCATTCTGGCGTTCGTAGATACAAGAAAACTGTTAAAATTCTTCAGAAACGTCACTTTTGAAGTGTTTTCTTGTACTTTTAAGCCAATCAGATACCCTACGGGCTCGGAAAGTGCAACGAAACCATCAAATTTTAGCTAGAAACTGTATTTTTGTCAATTTTTATTGAATTTGAACTATGTTTCAACGTTTTTTGATGGTTCTGAGCCACCAAACACACTTAAAGCATGCAGAATCGACTCAGAATAGGAAAAGGAGACGTTTAGGTCAATTTTATGCTTTCTGGCGTTCGTAGATACAAGAAAACTGTTAAAATTCTTCAGAAACCTCACTTTTGAAGTGTTTTCTTGTACTTTTAAGCCAATCAGATACCCTACGGGCTCGGAAAGTGCAACGAAACCATCAAATTTTAGCTAGAAACTGTATTTTTGTCGATTTTTATTGAATTTGAACTATATTTCAACGTTTTTTGATGGTTCTGAGCCACCAAACACACTTAAAGCATGCAGAATCGACTCAGAATAGGAAAAGGAGACGTTTAGGTCAATTTTATGCATTCTGGCGTTCGTAGATACAAGAAAACTGTTAAAATTCTTCAGAAACGTCACTTTTGAAGTGTTTTCTTGTACTTTTAAGCCAATCAGATACCCTACGGGCTCGGAAAGTGCAACGAAACCATCAAATTTTAGCTAGAAACTGTATTTTTGTCGATTTTTATTGAATTTGAACTATATTTCAACGTTTTTTGATGGTTCTGAGCCACCAAACACACTTAAAGCATGCAGAATCGACTCAGAATAGGAAAAGGAGACGTTTAGGTCAATTTTATGCATTCTGGCGTTCGTAGATACAAGAAAACTGTTAAAATTCTTCAGAAACGTCACTTTTGAAGTGTTTTCTTGTACTTTTAAGCCAATCAGATACCCTACGGGCTCGGAAAGTGCAAAGAAACCATCAAATTTTAGCTAGAAACTGTATTTTTGTCGATTTTTATTGAATTTGAACTATATTTCAACGTTTTTTGATGGTTCTGAGCCACCAAACACACTTAAAGCATGCAGAATCGACTCAGAATAGGAAAAGGAGACGTTTAGGTCAATTTTATGCATTCTGGCGTTCGTAGATACAAGAAAACTGTTAAAATTCTTCAGAAACGTCACTTTTGAAGTGTTTTCTTGTACTTTTAAGCCAATCAGATACCCTACGGGCTCGGAAAGTGCAACGAAACCATCAAATTTTAGCTAGAAACTGTATTTTTGTCGATTTTTATTGAATTTGAACTATATTTCAACGTTTTTTGATGGTTCTGAGCCACCAAACACACTTAAAGCATGCAGAATCGACTCAGAATAGGAAAAGGAGACGTTTAGGTCAATTTTATGCATTCTGGCGTTCGTAGATACAAGAAAACTGTTAAAATTCTTCAGAAACGTCACTTTTGAAGTGTTTTCTTGTACTTTTAAGCCAATCAGATACCCAACGGGCTCGGAAAGTGCAACGAAACCATCAAATTTTAGCTAGAAACTGTATTTTTGTCGATTTTTATTGAATTTGAACTATATTTCAACGTTTTTTGATGGTTCTGAGCCACCAAACACACTTAAAGCATGCAGAATCGACTCAGAATAGGAAAAGGAGACGTTTAGGTCAATTTTATGCATTCTGGCGTTCGTAGATACAAGAAAACTGTTAAAATTCTTCAGAAACGTCACTTTTGAAGTGTTTTCTTGTACTTTTAAGCCAATCAGATACCCTACGGGCTCGGAAAGTGCAACGAAACCATCAAATTTTAGCTAGAAACTGTATTTTTGTCGATTTTTATTGAATTTGAACTATATTTCAAAGTTTTTTGATGGTTCTGAGCCACCAAACACACTTAAAGCATGCAGAATCGACTCAGAATAGGAAAAGGAGACGTTTAGGTCAATTTTATGCATTCTGGCGTTCGTAGATACAAGAAAACTGTTAAAATTCTTCAGAAACGTCACTTTTGAAGTGTTTTCTTGTACTTTTAAGCCAATCAGATACCCTACGGGCTCGGAAAGTGCAACGAAACCATCAAATTTTAGCTAGAAACTGTATTTTTGTCGATTTTTATTGAATTTGAACTATATTTCAACGTTTTTTGATGGTTCTGAGCCACCAAACACACTTAAAGCATGCAGAATCGACTCAGAATAGGAAAAGGAGACGTTTAGGTCAATTTTATGCATTCTGGCGTTCGTAGATACAAGAAAACTGTTAAAATTCTTCAGAAACGTCACTTTTGAAGTGTTTTCTTTTACTTTTAAGCCAATCAGATACCCTACGGGCTCGGAAAGTGCAACGAAACCATCAAATTTTAGCTAGAAACTGTATTTTTGTCGATTTTTATTGAATTTGAACTATATTTCAACGTTTTTTGATGGTTCTGAGCCACCAAACACACTTAAAGCATGCAGAATCGACTCAGAATAGGAAAAGGAGACGTTTAGGTCAATTTTATGCATTCTGGCGTTCGTAGATACAAGAAAACTGTTAAAATTCTTCAGAAACGTCACTTTTGAAGTGTGTTCTTGTACTTTTAAGCCAATCAGATACCCTACGGGCTCGGAAAGTGCAACGAAACCATCAAATTTTAGCTAGAAACTGTATTTTTGTCGATTTTTATTGAATTTGAACTATATTTCAACGTTTTTTGATGGTTCTGAGCCACCACACACACTTAAAGCATGCAGAATCGACTCAGAATAGGAAAAGGAGACGTTTAGGTCAATTTTATGCATTCTGGCGTTCGTAGATACAAGAAAACTGTTAAAATTCTTCAGAAACGTCACTTTTGAAGTGTTTTCTTGTACTTTTAAGCCAATCAGATACCCTACGGGCTCGGAAAGTGCAACGAAACCATCAAATTTTAGCTAGAAACTGTATTTTTGTCGATTTTTATTGAATTTGAACTATATTTCAACGTTTTTTGATGGTTCTGAGCCACCAAACACACTTAAAGCATGCAGAATCGACTCAGAATAGGAAAAGGAGACGTTTAGGTCAATTTTATGCATTCTGGCGTTCGTAGATACAAGAAAACTGTTAAAATTCTTCAGAAACGTCACTTTTGAAGTGTTTTCTTGTACTTTTAAGCCAATCAGATACCCTACGGGCTCGGAAAGTGCAACGAAACCATCAAATTTTAGCTAGAAACTGTATTTTTGTCGATTTTTATTGAATTTGAACTATATTTCAACGTTTTTTGATGGTTCTGAGCCACCAAACACACTTAAAGCATGCAGAATCGACTCAGAATAGGAAAAGGAGACGTTTAGGTCAATTTTATGCATTCTGGCGTTCGTAGATACAAGAAAACTGTTAAAATTCTTCAGAAACGTCACTTTTGAAGTGTTTTCTTGTACTTTTAAGCCAATCAGATACCCAACGGGCTCGGAAAGTGCAACGAAACCATCAAATTTTAGCTAGAAACTGTATTTTTGTCGTTTTTTATTGAATTTGAACTATATTTCAACGTTTTTTGATGGTTCTGAGCCACCAAACACACTTAAAGCATGCAGAATCGACTCAGAATAGGAAAAGGAGACGTTTAGGTCAATTTTATGCATTCTGGCGTTCGTAGATACAAGAAAACTGTTAAAATTCTTCAGAAACGTCACTTTTGAAGTGTTTTCTTGTACTTTTAAGCCAATCAGATACCCTACGGGCTCGGAAAGTGCAACGAAACCATCAAATTTTAGCTAGAAACTGTATTTTTGTCGATTTTTATTGAATTTGAACTATATTTCAACGTTTTTTGATGGTTCTGAGCCACCAAACACACTTAAAGCATGCAGAATCGACTCAGAATAGGAAAAGGAGACGTTTAGGTCAATTTTATGCATTCTGGCGTTCGTAGATACAAGAAAACTGTTAAAATTCTTCAGAAACGTCACTTTTGAAGTGTTTTCTTGTACTTTTAAGCCAATCAGATACCCTACGGGCTCGGAAAGTGCAACGAAACCATCAAATTTTAGCTAGAAACTGTATTTTTGTCGATTTTTATTGAATTTGAACTATATTTCAACGTTTTTTGATGGTTCTGAGCCACCAAACACACTTAAAGCATGCAGAATCGACTCAGAATAGGAAAAGGAGACGTTTAGGTCAATTTTATGCATTCTGGCGTTCGTAGATACAAGAAAACTGTTAAAATTCTTCAGAAACGTCACTTTTGAAGTGTTTTCTTGCACTTTTAAGCCAATCAGATACCCTACGGGCTCGGAAAGTGCAACGAAACCATCAAATTTTAGCTAGAAACTGTATTTTTGTCGATTTTTATTGAATTTGAAGTATATTTCAACGTTTTTTGATGGTTCTGAGCCACCAAACACACTTAAAGCATGCAGAATCGACTCAGAATAGGAAAAGGAGACGTTTAGGTCAATTTTATGCATTCTGGCGTTCGTAGATACAAGAAAACTGTTAAAATTCTTCAGAAACGTCACTTTTGAAGTGTTTTCTTGTACTTTTAAGCCAATCAGATACCCTACGGGCTCGGAAAGTGCAACGAAACCATCAAATTTTAGCTAGAAACTGTATTTTTGTCTATTTTTATTGAGTTTGAACTATATTTCAACGTTTTTTGATGGTTCTGAGCCACCAAACACACTTAAACATGCAGAATCGACTCAGAATAGGAAAAGGAGACGTTTAGGTCAATTTTATTCCTTCTGGCGTTCGTAGATACAAGAAAACTGTTAAAATTCTTCAGAAACGTCACTTTTGAAGTGTTTCCTTGTACTTTTAAGCCAATCAGATACCCTACGGGCTCGGAAAGTGCAACGAAACCATCAAATTTTAGCTAGAAACTGTATTTTTGTCGATTTTTATTGAATTTGAACTATATTTCAACGTTTTTTGATGGTTCTGAGCCACCAAACACACTTAAAGCATGCAGAATCGACTCAGAATAGGAAAAGGAGACGTTTAGGTCAATTTTATGCATTCTGGCGTTCGTAGATACAAGAAAACTGTTAAAATTCTTCAGAAACGTCACTTTTGAAGTGTTTTCTTGTACTTTTAAGCCAATCAGATACCCTACGGGCTCGGAAAGTGCAACGAAACCATCAAATTTTAGCTAGAAACTGTATTTTTGTCGATTTTTATTGAATTTGAACTATATTTCAACGTTTTTTGATGGTTCTGAGCCACCAAACACACTTAAAGCATGCAGAATCGACTCAGAATAGGAAAAGGAGACGTTTAGGTCAATTTTATGCATTCTGGCGTTCGTAGATACAAGAAAACTGTTAAAATTCTTCAGAAACGTCACTTTTGAAGTGTTTTCTTGTACTTTTAAGCCAATCAGATACCCTACGGGCTCGGAAAGTGCAACGAAACCATCAAATTTTAGCTAGAAACTGTATTTTTGTCGATTTTTATTGAATTTGAACTATATTTCAACGTTTTTTGATGGTTCTGAGCCACCAAACACACTTAAAGCATGCAGAATCGACTCAGAATAGGAAAAGGAGACGTTTAGGTCAATTTTATGCATTCTGGCGTTCGTAGATACAAGAAAACTGTTAAAATTCTTCAGAAACGTCACTTTTGAAGTGTTTTCTTGTACTTTTAAGCCAATCAGATACCCGACGGGCTCGGAAAGTGCAACGAAACCATCAAATTTTAGCTAGAAACTGTATTTTTGTCGATTTTTATTGAATTTGAACTATATTTCAACGTTTTTTGATGGTTCTGAGCCACCAAACACACTTAAAGCATGCAGAATCGACTCAGAATAGGAAAAGGAGACGTTTAGGTCAATTTTATGCATTCTGGCGTTCGTAGATACAAGAAAACTGTTGAAATTCTTCAGAAACGTCACTTTTGAAGTGTTTTCTTGTACTTTTAAGCCAATCAGATACCCTACGGGCTCGGAAAGTGCAACGAAACCATCAAATTTTAGCCAGAAACTGTATTTTTGTCGATTTTTATTGAATTTGAACTATATTTCAACGTTTTTTGATGGTTCTGAGCCACCAAACACACTTAAAGCATGCAGAATCGACTCAGAATAGGAAAAGGAAACGTTTAGGTCAATTTTATGCATTCTGGCGTTCGTAGATACAAGAAAACTGTTAAAATTCTTCAGAAACGTCACTTTTGAAGTGTTTTCTTGTACTTTTAAGCCAATCAGATACCCTACGGGCTCGGAAAGTGCAACGAAACCATCAAATTTTAGCTAGAAACTGTATTTTTGTCGATTTTTATTGAATTTGAACTATATTTCAACGTTTTTTGATGGTTCTGAGCCACCAAACACACTTAAAGCATGCAGAATCGACTCAGAATAGGAAAAGGAGACGTTTAGGTCAATTTTATGCATTCTGGCGTTCGTAGATACAAGAAAACTGTTAAAATTCTTCCGAAACGTCACTTTTGAAGTGTTTTCTTGTACTTTTAAGCCAATCAGATACCCTACGGGCTCGGAAAGTGCAACGAAACCATCAAATTTTAGCTAGAAACTGTATTTTTGTCGATTTTTATTGAATTTGAACTATATTTCAACGTTTTTGATGGTTCTGAGCCACCAAACACACTTAAAGCATGCAGAATCGACTCAGAATAGGAAAAGGAGACGTTTAGGTCAATTTTATGCTTTCTGGCGTTCGTAGATACAAGAAAACTGTTAAAATTCTTCAGAAACGTCACTTTTGAAGTGTTTTCTTGTACTTTTAAGCCAATCAGATACCCTACGGGCTCGGAAAGTGCAACGAAACCATCAAATTTTAGCTTGAAACTGTATTTTTGTCGATTTTTATTGAATTTGAACTATATTTCAACGTTTTTTGATGGTTCTGAGCCACCAAACACACTTAAAGCATGCAGAATCGACTCAGAATAGGAAAAGGAGACGTTTAGGTCAATTTTATGCATTCTGGCGTTCGTAGATACAAGAAAACTGTTAAAATTCTTCAGAAACGTCACTTTTGAAGTGTTTTCTTGTACTTTTAAGCCAATCAGATACCCTACGGGCTCGGAAAGTGCAACGAAACCATCAAATTTTAGCTAGAAACTGTATTTTTGTCGATTTTTATTGAATTTGAACTATATTTCAACGTTTTTTGATGGTTCTGAGCCACCAAACACACTTAAAGCATGCAGAATCGACTCAGAATAGGAAAAGGAGACGTTTAGGTCAATTTTATGCATTCTGGCGTTCGTAGATACAAGAAAACTGTTAAAATTCTTCAGAAACGTCACTTTTGAAGTGTTTTCTTGTACTTTTAAGCCAATCAGATACCCTACGGGCTCGGAAAGTGCAACGAAACCATCAAATTTTAGCTTGAAACTGTATTTTTGTCGATTTTTATTGAATTTGAACTATATTTCAACGTTTTTTGATGGTTCTGAGCCACCAAACACACTTAAAGCATGCAGAATCGACTCAGAATAGGAAAAGGAGACGTTTAGGTCAATTTTATGCATTCTGGCGTTCGTAGATACAAGAAAACTGTTAAAATTCTTCAGAAACGTCACTTTTGAAGTGTTTTCTTGTACTTTTAAGCCAATCAGATACCCTACGGGCTCGGAAAGTGCAACGAAACCATCAAATTTTAGCTAGAAACTGTATTTTTGTCGATTTTTATTGAATTTGAACTATATTTCAACGTTTTTTGATGGTTCTGAGCCACCAAACACACTTAAAGCATGCAGAATCGACTCAGAATAGGAAAAGGAGACGTTTAGGTCAATTTTATGCATTCTGGCGTTCGTAGATACAAGAAAACTGTTAAAATTCTTCAGAAACGTCACTTTTGAAGTGTTTTCTTGTACTTTTAAGCCAATCAGATACCCTACGGGCTCGGAAAGTGCAACGAAACCATCAAATTTTAGCTAGAAACTGTATTTTTGTCGATTTTTATTGAATTTGAACTTATTTCAACGTTTTTTGATGGTTCTGAGCCACCAAACACACTTAAAGCATGCAGAATCGACTCAGAATAGGAAAAGGAGACGTTTAGGTCAATTTTATGCATTCTGGCGTTCGTAGATACAAGAAAACTGTTAAAATTCTTCAGAAACGTCACTTTTGAAGTGTTTTCTTGTACTTTTAAGCCAATCAGATACCCTACGGGCTCGGAAAGTGCAACGAAACCATCAAATTTTAGCTAGAAACTATATTTTTGTCGATTTTTATTGAATTTGAACTATATTTCAACGTTTTTTGATGGTTCTGAGCCACCAAACACACTTAAAGCATGCAGAATCGACTCAGAATAGGAAAAGGAGAAGTTTAGGTCAATTTTATGCATTCTGGCGTTCGTAGATACAAGAAAACTGTTAAAATTCTTCAGAAACTTCACTTTTGAAGTGTTTTCTTGTAATTTTAAGCCAATCAGATACCCTACGGGCTCGGAAAGTGCAACGAAACCATCAAATTTTAGCTAGAAACTGTATTTTTGTCGATTTTTATTGAATTTGAACTATATTTCAACGTTTTTTGATGGTTCTGAGCCACCAAACACACTTAAAGCATGCAGAATCGACTCAGAATAGGAAAAGGAGACGTTTAGGTCAATTTTATGCATTCTGGCGTTCGTAGATACAAGAAAACTGTTAAAATTCTTCAGAAACGTCACTTTTGAAGTGTTTTCTTGTACTTTTAAGCCAATCAGATACCCTACGGGCTCGGAAAGTGCAACGAAACCATCAAATTTTAGCTAGAAACTGTATTTTTGTCGATTTTTATTGAATTTGAACTATATTTCAACGTTTTTTGATGGTTCTGAGCCACCAAACACACTTAAAGCATGC